>NC_080394.1:30396307-30703190 GCF_028751815.1 Salvia miltiorrhiza | reverse complement strand
TGCGTGTGCGTCTGCGTCTGCGTCTGGTGTGTGTGTGAGAGAGAGAGAGACAGAGAGCAACAAATGGGATGGTTCCCATGCTCGGGACAATCAAAGGAAAAGCTGAAGAAGAAGAAGAATAGGTCACTCGATCCAGTCGAGCCCTCTTCAGGTAGGGCTTTCATTATTTCGTTTAATTGATTACTTATATAAAGATTTGACTTTTTTTTTTACCTGTTTGAAATTAAGGGTTACTTTGAAGTTTGAAATCTGTCAACTCTTCTGAATGTTTTAGATTATGTGGGAGCTCTGCAAATATGTTCACGCTTTTCCTTTTCGATTATGTAATTTGAAACAATCCTTTGAGGGGTTATGGAGTTCTGTGTAATTCTTGATAGACCTTGTAGGAGTTCGGATTTTTAACTGCTCTATGATGTGGCTGTCGTTGTGTTGCGGTTTGGAAACAATTTTGTTATGGAGAAGAAGACGAAGGTTTATTGGGAGGTTTTCTTGTTCTGTTAACATCTTTGATTTGACCACCAAACTTCACTTAATGCTAGGGACAACGTTTCTACACTAGATTATTTGGGGTAAGCTTATAATTTGAAATGTGGATATCAAGATGAATCACTTTCTTAAATTTGAAGGCCGATAACTTGATATTAGCGCGAGTTCATTTAATCATTACACGCATGGTGGATAATGGAAGGCGATACAAACCTTAAGCTTGTTTAATGGCTTGAAATTTTTGAACTGTGTTGGCCATAGAATATTGAAGATTAACTAAAATCCCGGGAAAGAATGTTATGCAGGTCTGGTGAATGTGATAAAGCTGTTACTTTCTGTTATAAGGCACCAGAGAAAGATGTTAATAATGAGTACAAGGAAATTGTTATTATTGAATCAACTAATGTGCTTGACACGGTCTGGTAGAGAACAAACTGGCACCCAGTTGATGGTGTAACTGAAACGAGATTTACTGTTTACTCTAGAGCACCATATTGTCAAGCGAGTTAGCTATGACACCTTATTGCATTCTTTGAAATTTGAAGAGTACTTCTGTTTGCGCTCCTACCGACCAAGTGGCAATGAAGACTTACTCTCTTTCGAGAAAGTGAGCTCTAACTGCTTTGTAAGTATTTGGTGGAAGAAGGAGAAGTAAATTTGGCAAAGTAATTTCTCTTTCGAAAAAAAAAGTGAGCTCTAACCCCACCACACAGGTTATTGCATGAAACAACTAATCCTTATCTTGAAAAGCACTTATTTTGTGCTGTTGCTGTACTTCAACCTATTTAAAGTAACATACTTAGTTATATATCTTTCGATATATTTTCTTGTTTGGTATTAGTATATCATTCTTGACCTAGTATTTATCTTGTTTGGTCTTTAAGGTAAACCCCAAGATGCCTCCAAAGATGGATCCTCCAATAAAATCGCAGCCAGGACTTTCACTTTCCGTGAAATGGCAGCTGCTACAAAAAATTTCCGTGGCGAATCTTTTATAGGGGAGGGAGGCTTTGGCAGGGTGTATAAAGGACAGCTGGAAGGCTCCAATCAAGTACGCAACATTAGTTCTAGGCATCTTTTTTCCTATTTCAATTGTTTTACCTTTAATTGGTTTTTGAGTTATTTTGTTGAGTTTATACCACACATTTTGTAGGTTGTTGCAATCAAGCAACTTGATCGGAATGGCTTGCAAGGAAACAGGGAATTTCTTGTTGAAGTATTGATGCTGAGTCTGCTCGACCACCCTAACCTTGTCAATCTAATTGGATACTGTGCTGATGGAGATCAGAGGCTTCTAGTTTACGAATATATGGAGCTAGGGTCTTTGGAGGACCATCTTCATGGTATGTTACATAAACTTTGCCAAACTACTTGGCACTGCTATGGTAGTGCTAATGATCTGGACTATTACTGTGCAGATCCAATGCCCGATAAGGCAATACTTGATTGGAACACAAGGATGAAAATTGCTGCTGGAGCGGCAAGAGGATTGGAGTATTTACATGACAAAGCTAGCCCTCCTGTCATTTATCGTGATCTAAAATGCTCCAATATTTTGCTCGGTGAGGGCTATCATCCGAAGCTATCTGATTTTGGTTTGGCCAAACTTGGACCCGTTGGGGATAACACACACGTATCCACGAGGGTCATGGGTACCTATGGATACTGTGCACCCTGAATATGCAATGACTGGCCAGCTGACTCTCAAGTCAGATGTCTATAGTTTTGGTGTAGTTCTTCTCGAGATCATATCAGGCAGGAAAGCCGTTGACAATTACAAAAAATGGGAACTGAGCACAATCTTGTCGTATGGGTAAGTTTGTCACTATGTACTATTTTCTTGTTTTAGTTGCTTGAGTTGAGTCCCTTTGACAATGGCTGATCTTCGTTATTTTTACAGGCAAGGCCGTTGTTCAAGGACAAGAGGAAATTCCCGCAGATTGCTGATCCTGCGCTCCAAGGTCAATACCCAACGAGAGGCCTGTACCAAGCTCTCGCCATTGCAGCAATGTGCGTTCAGGAGCAGCCCAACCTGCGGCCCATGATTGCAGATGTTGTCACGGCTCTGACATATCTGTCTTCGCAGAAGTATGACTCTGAAACACATCCCCCTCAGAACCCTCTCTGGAAACCTTGCACTCCTCCTAGGACAAAAGGGAAAGCTGATAAGAAACGAATTGATGGAGGCGTTCGCCCCAGAAGAGAACAAACTGACAACCGTTTCTGAGGTTTGTGCTATTACTTCTTTAAATAATTTTTTCCCGGGAATTCTATTGTGAAGTCGGACATGGATTTCGTGCTGTCTGGATTATTCAGTGTCGTTGCATTGTCGTCTTCTTCGTAGGGGGTATTTATTCGTTTCGGATTATTGTGTACAACATTATAGGCGACTGGTTTTTGTACAGTTACAGAATGTACATAGCTATTATATCTGAACTGTACAACAGACGATGATAGTGTATAATGAGTGAGTGACGTGATGTTATAGAATTGGATTGCTACGACAGTTTTGTGAATAAATTTTATTTAAGAATTTATAATAACGCCGTTGTCTACTCATTCTTGGTACTCTTAACTTGTGAAGAAAAATATTGGCGCTCGACAGCTCAACGGTGTATAAAATTCCTCAGATGAAATAAGAAATTGTATATAGTTCATCTTTCTTGAATTTTAATTTTTGTAATGGGTTACTGTAAAAAAACCAACAAATTAAGACTGCAAAGAGGCACTAAAAGCTGAAGAAAATAAGAGGATACACACAACATTATTGGTCACTGTATGTAGTAGTGTTCATCAATTTACAATAACTTATAAGTTATAACAAACACGAATACACAATAGACTTATAACAAACACGAATACACGATGGAATATTGCCTTATATGAGGTCTATTAGTAAACCAGTGAACACCGGATTAGTAAACCAAACGTAGAAAACGTCGACTTGTTGCAGGATATCAGCACCGGATTTAACTCGATTTCTGCGGAGGAGAGGGAAAACATGCAAAGTTAAGCAAACTTCAGTGGGATGGTTGTAAATCTTGTTTAGAAAGGGAAAGTACCATGAATCGTTTGTTGTAGAACTGGATGAGCCAGTTAGGATCACACTTGGTTGGCTTGTATGCATCAATCTTGTTCAGTTCCTGCATATCAGAATCAAGTTTATTATGTAAAGAGAGTAGGCAAACATATGAAGATGGATAAAACCATCTTAGCTAAAGACATAAAGACCTCTATATATGCAGCTACCCTCGGCCTGCCTGGTGTTATATCATACTTGAACACTTCCTTTAGATAGATCTGAAACCTTTCGATAAATGGAACATAAGCAGCATCCACCTAAATCACACGACAAGTTTAGCATGAAATAGCACGACGAAAATCTGAACAATGTGTGAATAGGCAAAAGCTAAAGTTACACACAACGATTGATTGAGTTGAGATGTAGTCTTGGTTTAACTTCACAACTTACTTGGCTAAATTGGCTCAGAAAGAATGGCCCATCCTCAAATTTTGCAAGTGATGCTTCCAAGTAGTCAAATTCAGCACCTGATACATATTAATCAAAAAATACAGTTAAAGCTTAATAAAACTGCATAGGAAGAACAACAATGTCTCAGACTGACCAGCTTCTTTCACAGGATCTTGTTTGAATGATGTGAACACGTTCTTTAGGAACGTGTCCAAGTAAGCAATCATCTCGTCTGCAAACTTGAGCTTCTCGTGATCCTGTAACAAAGTATGATGAGATTGTTGCAGAAATGCAAAGAGAAGGAGGAGAGCAGCTTTGTGTATCTTAATTACATCTGGTAACAGAGGTGGTCCGTCGAAGTTAGTGTCCAAGTATCTGATCAAATCCATGCTTTCTCCAATGATTTTGCCATCGTGCTCCAATGATGGCAACTGAAGAATATTTTATATATTTCGACAGCAAATATGTGAGTTGAGAGTAAAAGAAAAAGGTATCATTCTTGCTTGTAAGATTACAAAGAGAGAAACTGAGTTTGAACTGAATATATGCAGATAATGCTAATTTATTGAATTAATGGTGTGAATGATGACGAATACCTTGTTTTCTGGATATACTTTTTCCTTATACCAAGCAGGTTTATCTGCAAGATCGATACCAACAAGCTTGATCTGATCTTGCAAACCCTGGCAATCAAAAAAACAAAACCTCATGAAATTCAGTCAAAGCAGAGAATATGATAAATAAATCAACAGACCTTGTAGTTCCTCACAATCAACACACGCTGGCAAAAGGGGCACTCGTAAAACACGTATAACCTTAAATAAAGAGGGGAAGAAAAAATTAGGCTAAATTTTTTTCAGATCAAACTGCAAAAACAGAATCTATGATCCTTCTTATCCATACCATATCTGTTTGTATGCGTGTGTAAATTAGAGAGAGAGAGAGAGAGAGAGAGAGAGAGAGAGGCACCTAGTGGTTCCATCGAAGAGTGGTGGTGGATGAAGAGAAGTTGAATTGAAGAGGGGCGGAAGAACTTCTTGCACGCTACTGAAATTTTGCAGGCAGATAATAATCGATCAAAATCATCATACAGATTTGAAGTTTATCGCAGTTAGTGGTGGGTAACAAACTTCAATTCGAAAGGGCGAGATTAATATGAAAATCTCCGATTAATCGGGACGGAGATCTTACGCTGCTGCGGCGGCCATAGTTGTCAGTGGAGTGAGTGCTGATAATTCACCAACAATTATAATTATAAATTTTTATAAGTACTAATATAGGCAACGAACTGTGACTGCGAGTTATGTAAGATTAAAATTTCAACTCTAATGTCCCCAACTAAAAAAACAAAAAACAAAAATTCAACTGTAATCACGTGTTTAATGCGTCATGCCTTCTTCCACCCGCAAAAAAGAATAGAGATTAAAGATTATCAGATTCTAGTTAAGTACTAGTAGTAATTTATTACTGATTGCGGCTGTCCTTACCAATTTTTTTAGGGGCTATAATTTGGGAAGAGATCCAGTGTCCCACAATATCTCATGCTTATATCTATTATTTTAAAAATATTTTTTATAAAAACAAAACTTATTATAATACTATGAATTATATTTAATTTTTTGAAAATTTTTATTTCAAAAAATTAAATTTTTTAGAAAGTACATACATAACTTTGAATTTATCAACCTATTATTAGCTAATAAAAGTAAAATTAAATGATAAAAAATAATTATATACCCTAGATTGATGGAATAAACCTTAGTTAATAAGCACAAAATTAAACTAAATCATATAAAGTTGAAATTGAAGAAAAAATATATAAAAAATTAAATAAAATTGAAAGTGAGACACAAAATAAGACATAAAGTGTAGTACACTGAATCTCATTCCCTATAATTTAGGTCTTAATCAACATTTGACATCTGTATAAAGTTCTAGTTTATGTGAATGTGATGTGATGCTACTGAAATTTTATCCAATGTGTATTTGTCCAAGTAATTGCAGTATATTTTTAAATCGAATATAAACTTCAATTTAATGAATTTGTTCATTATTTTTTGTTCGTCTCGCCATCGATTCACTGTGAGAACACGTCAAAGCTTAATTTTAGTTTTTTTCCCAAAGCTCAGCTGCAAACGGAGCTCTCGCGTAGACCACGCACACGTTAGCTCACTGATCGTTCAAGCTAGACGTGTTCTTTAACCTCCTGCACACAAAAAAAGCACCAAGAGAAAGAAGTTAGAGTGTGCAGCTGTAACATAGAGTAAAACTAAGAGGGATAGAAGAAAGGGGGCAGCCGAAAACGGAGCAGCAGCAATTGTCCGAAAAACGATGCAGCAATAGCTGATAGAGACGACGCAGCAGCAATTGTCTTCTCGGCTCAGATCTCGGTCTCTCTCAAACCTAAATGCAGTCCTCCTCCGGCAACACCATGTTCCAACAACTCCACTGCCAAGTTCACCCTCAACTTCACTTCAGCTAACACACGCAGAGATAGCTTAAGTCGGACGAAGAAGACACACAAGCACTAAGCTTATTCACACTTTGACCAAAATACAAAGATGACAAGAGGTGTGGTAAAGAGATAGACAAAGCTTTTCTCTTTCACACAAAAACGCAGAGAGAGAATGGAAAAGAGAACTAGGAGGAAGGAGGCAGCTAGGGTTCCCAATTTCGTCTCAAGGAATGCAGCAGTTAGGGCTGCACTTTTAACTCAAGAGATGGTCTACCAATTCTAGATTGAATGAGGGTAATGAGCTGCCAGGGAATGAGCTTAATTTGGGCCAACAATTTCAATATTTTTTTAATAGTGGCTTTTGCATGTGAAGCCTTATTCAAAAAAATTCTAAAGTATATATTTGATATTTAAATCGTCTAAAAAGTATTATTCGAACACATTTTCATGGCTCTCTTCAAGTCTGTTCAATAAATTATTGTATTACTTTGTCAATATTATTTATAGGTTATAAGAGTAAAATTGATATATGAAATACCACTTCATCAATTATGAAGTCAATTCATCGATTTTATAATAAAAGACGTTCATGCAATTCATCAGATGATTTAGTGAAATCGAGAGGATCAGAACTATGACCTGAAATGTTAACAAAGTTTTCAATTTGATGACATCTTAGATTAGGGTGGATGATTATAACCGAAGAACAAGCAAATGCACGTGTGAAGGAAATTTGATTTTAATAATTTGGTTGGGTTGTGTGAATATATATAGGGAGAGGATCCTATGAGAACTCTAACTTTTTGTGAGAACTAGGAACTAATTCCAACCATGGATCATTTCCATCCTACGATCAAGATCTATTAAATTACTCGAGCTTTATTTTCGAGTAAGAGGATAATTAAGTAAATTTATCATTTTGTGTAACCGCACAGTTCCTAAATTCATGCAATAACATAGTATCTTTTATTTATGGAAGTTGGAATTTGAACCAAATCATCATTCAATCACCCCCTAATCCACGATTAAAGATTTGTATTGGTCTACCAAATATTTTGAAAAACCATTCAAAAATTAAATACAAAAATTTCATTTATTGATCTCATATTCATTCAATATTTTCTTGTAACCTATACGATTTATATTTTTTTTAGTCTAATACTATTTTTTTTTTCTTATTTGTTAGTTTCATTGTTTGGATATTTTTTTTATATTAGAATGCATGATACTTTTTGTAGGTTCATGTTCAAGTACTTGAACTTTTTGGCATAAAAGAAATATTTTTTGTAAAAACTTTATAATCTTTGACAGAGATTTAAAAAAATAATAGATACTGTAGTCGTCGAATATCAATGTGAATTGTCAAACACATGCCTCTAATTAAAATCAAATATACAACCTTCACGCAAATTTTAGAAAAATCCCATATGAAATTAGCGAATGCAATGTAATACGTATAATTCACTCATGTATTAGTAGTATTTGCTGAATTTTAATACACTTGTACATTTTTGTTTGTGTATTAGTTTGTTCATCCTCGCATATATACTATTTATGTAGTAGTGTTTACCACGCAATTATTCATGTTATCGTGTGCACTATTTATTATTTGTACATATTCTATTCATGACCTCAGATACAATGTTCGTGTTAATGTATATGTATTCTCTGATATTGCTCATAATCTATTCACAATTTTCTGAATTATTTGTGACATGTTCATAATCGTCAATATTGAAGCTAGTAATTAATAAATAACTTTAGTCAAGTTGAATAATCATCTTATCATAAAAGATCATTTAGATTTCATATTGAATATTATTTTCATATACTGTGTGTATAACATGTATGTAGATGTGAAATACTCCCTCCGTCCCAAACGAAATGTCCTGTTTTCCTTTTTGGGCTGTCCCAAATGAAATGTCTTGTTTCCTTTTTTGGCAATACACTCTCTCTATACTTAATATTAAATAATTTTCACCAATCCACTTTATCTACTTTATACACATTTCTTAATCTCCGTGCCGAAAAGAAATGGGACATTTCGTTTGGGACGGAGGGAGTAGTAAAAAGTAGCAAAAGTGTGAACAAAACTTGTTCATTCAATATCTAGATGTAAAATAATAATAAAAAAAATATCAATGTATATGTAAGCAAAGTTAAAAGTAACTCATTTATTCATAATTCCAAAGTATCTATAGGATAAAATATTGTTCAATCCCAAAATATTTAGACATTGTTCGTGTTGATAACTTTAGACAGTATCAATCTATTAACACTCTGAAAGGGCTGAAACTTAGATACATGCATAACTCGTGGTAATAAGCGGACGCATTATTCAAAACGTCATTTTTACAATGTTGTATGTACAACTCATTAATGTTGCACAATAAATTACTCAGCAAACGACTTAGTTGATTAGGTGTTGATGTTGACAACATATACTTCTAGCTTGAAGACGGTAAAGTCCATGCTAGGATACCCTTAGTAAGGATCACCCTTAGGATTGCGACACGTGTCACTAACTATTTGTAAGTGAACCCACATGTCCACCACCTTAAATCGATTTTTCTTCTACCAAAAACCAGCCTATAGCCGGTTCCCTTAGTCTAATTGTGTTCCTCGGTTTCCGTCCACTAGGGTTCCCGTAGAAAATGATGATTTCGAATGGGTTGAATACGATATCGAATTGTATCGAATTCAAGCGAAATTTTTATGAAATTGTCTTAGAATTTGATGAAATTTTGATATGTTCTTAGTTTATGTCAATCACTTGAATTCATCTTTTGGTTCCATTATAATGAAGTTTGAATTGTTATTTTTTGATGGTTTTTCTAGCTGAAAATTTTCTGAGTTCTTATGATTCGAAACTTACAGAAATGCTAGGGATGTGATTTTCACGGTTCCCGATCACAATTTCTGAGTTGATTTTTTGACTTTACGGCTTTGCCCTTTTGTTTTGCCTTGTTTCCAATGGCTTCGTCCTTTTTGGTCGATAATGCCCACCTCTATGGTTTAGCAAAGCTGGCTAATGGTATACTTCATTTATCTATTCTATCAGAGGAGCAAGCTCCCCATTTAGTTGGCAACCGTTCGTCCCTTTGCAGAAGCAAACGAATTCCGGTGTTAGGCGTGACTGAAGCTGAAACTGAGGTAGAAATTGTAGTTTTTGAGAAGCAATCTTTGGTGTGGAGAACCCGTAGCCATGAACCACAGAGGTTCGTGTTTCAGTACTTTTTTTAGTGTTGTGTTTCATTTCCTCTTATTTAATCTTCTGGTTTTTACTTTTATGTGATGAAAATGACAACTTTGTTGTAGTTTGTTTGAATATGTTTGTGTTTCTAGGATTGTTAATGTTGTAGTGTCCTTGAGGATTGTGAATTTGAACATGTTGAGTTTTGTGGTTTTTCATGTTTGAAAATTCCAATTAACCCTAGAAATGTGAAACCAGGAAACGTAGATATGTTTATTATTTGGTTTTTGTCTTTTGTGTTTAATGAAAATAATGGCCCAACACGTGGGGCTAAATTTTAAAAGGTTCAGTTAAATTTTACATGTTTATTGTAGTTAATTTTGTAGATACATTCTTTTATCTTGTTATATTTAAACTTATTTTTTCTTAATATGGTTAGGTGCTCTTGTCTCTGTGAGATGTCACCTTTGGTATCTAAACTTGATACAAAAATATCTTTCCGCTGAAAACTTTAGTCATGTTTGTCGTTCTTGCTTTGGTTCTTTGTTTGAGATCAAAGATTTTGAGTTCCAGGGTCAACTATATAATGTTATGTCGGCATTTGGTTAGTGGCTCTGTCAAAAGGTTGGTACTCCAATACCGAATCGGTAATCATCTAATTGAATTTGGACCCGCTGATTTTTCCATAATGACTGGCCTACAGTTCAATGGCATTATTACTCTCCCCGAACGATCGTCTTACCACGAAATAGTTTTTGGTGGTCAACGGTATTTGCGTCTAATTAGCATTGAGAATAGATTCATTAAAGAATGCAAACAGATAGGTGGTACTTCAGAAACAAGTCTGAAGTTGGGGTATTTGTATGTTGTCTATGGGCTGTTAGTTTTGAAGGATAAGACGCAGAAGAACATTGATCTACATTATATTCATCTAATGGATGACCTTGATAGGTTTCTTCGATATCCTTGGGGAAGAATAGCGTATGATTTCTTGGTTCCGCGTACATATAATGCGAGAAAACTTCTTTTGAAACGTGAAACAAATGAAAATAAATTGACGGTTGAAGCTTATGGTTTTGTGTATGCATTACAAGCTTGGGCATATGAGATTATGCCCTCGTTGGCTGCCTTTTGTGGTAAGCGAGTAATGGAGCACGAGTACCGTATTCCCATAATGCAACGCTAGTCCGCTGAAACTAGGTTTTACTTCGATGACCTCTGGCGTTATTTTTTACCTAGTTCAGGAAGTGATCCGGTAGGTTGCAATTTAAGAATATTCACATTTCAATTGATTTATATAATATTTGTTTCTTATTGAAAAAGTTGTTTATTGATTTAGGTTCCAATCATCGTGTCACCCAAGGAATATGAAATGATGGAGCAGCTCGGTATTCCTTCAACTGTTTATCCCGCTTCACCTACTCCTGTTTTTAATTCAAAGAGTTTGAGTAGAAAGAGACGTCTAACATACGATGACATTGAGGTAGTTGAAATAACGGAGGAAATAAAGGACAACATCCTGAAGTATTCTAAAGGAAATGTTGGTGAAAGAAGGTGTTAACTGGAGATCCCCGCCGTTCTAGGCGTTTGGTTGGCAAAACGCCGGAAATATAATCAAAGAAGTTGAATCGTGTGGATGATTATGTTGAAAATGCCCCATCTAGCCCGGCCTTATCTATAAATACTGTGAAAAAATTCAATTTATCGGTCAAAGAGGCGAATGCGAAGAATAATAGCAATGTAAGTTTGATTGCATGTTTGTGGATGACATTAGGTTGATTGTTTTCTAATTCATTTTGTTCTTTGTATAGCAGGCCTTTGTCATACTGCTGATGGAGTTGATGGCCAAAGTTGAAAAGTTAGATGAGAAATTAGAGAAGCTAGATGCAAAGTTGAGACTCGGAATTCGACTCTACACGAGGTGGTGCTAGAGAGTATTCGAGGTTACTTTAACAACCAGGTAAGCAGTCATCTCAAAATGCAATGGAGATAACAGAATCCCAGTTCACGAACGGGAACAACTGAAAAGTACTGAAGATGTTGTTGTGGTTTACGGCGAATCATCAACATTTCAGAATCTTGAAGACCCATTTTTGGGTAAAAAAATGAGATCCACACAAGGGTTCAAACACTGGATGGTGCTGTAATGACTGGTTCCTTGAAGATCCCTTGGCCGGCAACGATTCTAATTATCAGCCGCCTGTGAAGCCGGTTCCTTTAACTGATAATCCGTTGAAGAAGTCATCGATTGATGGTGATGAGAGGACCAAACCTGAAGGTCATAAAGATACATCCTTCTTACCACGGACTACAAGTTGTTTTGGACAAACATTGAAGACCACGGTGAGAAATCGCGAGAACCTCTCTGCCTATGCCGCAGACTTGCTGTCTTCCCTGAATTTGGGATGCTCAACATCCTATACCATTGGTAGGGCAGAGAAAACATCAACGGATGACACCCAATTTGATCCTTCAGACTTTGATTTCAACTATGCGAAGCTCAATCTTTTCCTTCAATGGCAAAAGGCAGCTTCTGGCGGTGATCGGTAAGAAATTATATTTTTACTTTCGCAAAGACTATTAATTATTTTGTAATTTCAATGTTTCATGTTAACTTGTTTATCAATGCTTTAAACTTTTAGGCGATATGATTGGAGGTTTCCAATAAAAATGTTGCGTGTCGCAGACCATGAGTGTGTTGATGTTATCTTACAACCAAACGGATGGCTAGAGAGTGAGGTAAGAATCATATAATTTATGTATTACTCTATAATTTATTATCCTGAAATTTAATATTAACTTATATTTGCAGCATATTAATGCACTTATCTATTTGTTGCTTGCTGAATTCAACAAAGACGTAGTCAATCCAATAATTCGTGATTGGTCGTGCATGAAGATGGTTTGTTGGGTTAGTATATTTTCCTTATTTCGCATGAGTTCGCTGTATTTAATATACATCATTGATGGTCATTCATTATGTGTCCTTTTAGTATATGAAAAGTTGGCTTTATGAATTGAGAATGCTAAAAATGACTTACTCCCTCTGTCCACGAATTAAAGCCCTACTTGCACTTAAATTTTTGTCCACCAATTAAAGCCTTATTGTGCTTTTTGTACTCTTTTACTCTTCTTCTTTTCCTATATTTACTACCATTTGCCACTAATGGACCCACATTACAACAACTTTATCATTTTTATATTCTATATTTATTACACTTTATCACTAGTGGACCCACCACACAGTACCTTTAATACTTTAGTCAACTACTTTATCACTTTAGTCAACTACCCTTATATTTCACCCACAACACCTTTTTCAGCTTTCTTAGTCTCCGTGCCCACCCTCAAATGGGGTTTTAATTGGTGGACGGAGGGAGTATTATCTAACTTTCATATGTATTCGAATGCTGTATATTTTTTAGGTGAAAATATATAGCAATTTATTTCCCCATGTAAATATATATTAAAAAAAATTGGTGTTTAGAATCTCATGTTAAACTGAAACTATTAAATATTGAACTCTGTGAAATATTTAATAAAAATAATGTTTATAATAAGTACTCATTTGAAGATTAAAATTCACAGTTAATGTATGTGGTATGGAATGCACAGTTAGATGATCTAATCACACGAATTACATTGGGAGTCAGTTACATAATTGGTGGGTATGAACTCCTATGAGAAGTTAGAGGACCTGTCCATAGTTTTACTTATTTTGACTAAACTTTGATTTACTTATATTTGCCCATTTTATTTTTTTCATTCATTGTGTTTCCTTTTAATATGTGAATAGTAGGCCTTGCGAAGCGATAACCTTAGGGGTGGAGAGAGAAATAAAGATAACATCATATTAAATACTGTAAGGATCCAGTTATTAGAAGTGTCTTATTCATATATGCCAGCAAAATTACTAAAGTACTTAACTATTATTTTGTTATGCTTCTTGATTCATTGTGAATAAATAGTTCCTACTCTTCGAAGTTTGAAAAGTTATGAAACATAATGTTACAGAGTTCTCATCAATAATCCATAATCATCAATCTAGAAGAACATTTTTGCTCAAGCAAAAAATAATGATAAATGAAATCAAGAAGTATATCAAAATACATCTCCTTAGCAAATTCGTATTATTTCTCTAAAAATTCAGATCGCTGATACAAAGAGAAGCAAATTTTCAAAACTCATACGGCTACTTCAAATTCTTGCTTCTAAAGATTTACATAACTTTGAATAAGAACATGAATAGCAGAAAATTTGAGAGGGGCAATCATTGAGATCCAATGGTTTAAAAAAATAATATGAAATGTTGGCCTATGGATTGACAAATGGTTGTTTTCCTCAAGCCGGAGGGACGCGATGGATAGACATTAGCAGATCATTCGTTGTCATAAGGATTTGCAGACGGCAGGAGAGGGAGTTGTTGTGTTAAGGATTTGCAGACGGCGGGAGAGGAAATTGTTGTGCTAAGGATTTGCAGACGATGGAGGATGAGATTTGAGAACGATTTGCAAACGGATGGAGAGAGATTTGAGAAGGATCGGGAGATTGGATGTGAGAACGATTTGCAAGGGGATGGAGAGAGATTTGAGAAGGATCTGCTTCTCAATTGCTAATCTAATTTTGTAATGGTGATTGAGCATGAGATTTGCACACGGATGGAGAAAGATTTGAGAAGGAATTGCTAATCTAATTTTGTAACGGTGATTGTTTAAAGTAGATTTGCAAAGCTTGAGAATTGAGGCGTAAAATGCAGAATGCAGAATTAGATAAATTAAAATGCAGATTTGAGAGAGTGTCACATAGGATAGAGAATAATTGTGGGCTCTAAAATTATATGTATCTTTATATAGATAGATATATGAGATCATATGGAAATAGCTATGTGCTTTCAAATATATCCTTATATGTAATAGATAGATTAGATCATATGGAAACTGAGGGGTTCAAACCAAATACGAAATCTTTGTTACAAATATTTTTAAGATTAAGATAATAACTTTGAAATCCCCAAAAATTTTAAAAATTTGGGAAAAGAAAATTTTGGGATCCATTGCATATTCGTTAACCGTGTGTATATGTCCCACCGCGCAATTCTTGCAACACCCCCTTTCCCCGAAAGAAAATATCCCCTTCTCCAAATTCCATCTTCTTTTGATTCTTACATAATGAATTGTTGCCTTCTTCTCAATTTTAAAGATTGAAAGGGAGTAAATTTGAAATCAGACAAAATACTAGGGATCACTGTTCAATACAGAAAACATAATCGATGCTGGAGGAAGAATACATTTCCCAAAGGTGAGCAGTATTTTTGTGATGGGCCGAGCTCAACACACGGACCTTCAGATTTTGTAATCTAGGCTACCAAACAACGAGATAAAGTTAGATAACTTTGCTATGTGACCTTATAAGCCATACTAAACACACCCTTAGTAGTACATCTGTCATATTCTTGCATATACTTTCAAGTGTTATTGTGCTTGTATTTTTCATAATTGTCATTTTCATTGGCAGTTAGAGCACATATTTGCTATTTGGATTATCTTGGAGCAACAAATATGTGTTTGTATGGATGCAAAAATTCTTGTACAACTGGTCTCATCTATGACATGGGTCTAAGTAAGGGCAGGAAGCAGGTCGTGTAGGGGCAGGGCGCGGGTCAGGTAGGAGCAAAGCGTAGGTCAAATCTGAGTAAGTAAAAATACAATTTATCGTGAATAGAAATAACAATTGTTATTAAAAAAAAATAACGTTTAAAAATATTACTTTTCTTCATGTCGATTATTACTTTTCATCACATCAATAATTACTTCAAAATATTCATATTTTGAAATATTACTTTTCTTCATATCAATAATTACTTTTTGTTGCGACAATAATTACTTGACCAAATAATTATAAGTTCTCTGCCTCCGCCATTCACACCGCCGCCACACCCCAAGCCCCACGCTCGTGCCGCCTCTCCTTCCAGCCAGTGCACCCCCGCCACCCCTTTTTCCAGTCGGTGCGCTCTTTGCACCGCGCCTGTGGTGCTGCTCTGCTAGCCACCCGCTGACGCACACTCAGCTCAGTCCCCGAGCCCTCGACCACTCATCTCTTACCACGTGGAGGATCGGATCGGGTTAGACCCGTCTCTTAGGCGAAACTAATTTCACCCAAGACCTACTCTTATATTTATGTCTGCAAATTTCATTGGTCAAGAGAGACATAAAGAGAGATAATCCAACCACATTCAAAATGAATTTCAAATTGATTGCCTATCTCCGTCCCTAATCCATCATATCTCTTGATAAGGACTATACTCCATTAATGACGTTTTACTTTATTTTTAATTATATTATCTATAATAAAATAAAAATATAATTCAAAATTATGAATCAACAGTGAAGCGTGTAACCAATGGGGCCAGTTTCAGTTCCATATCCGCCGAACGGTAAACCAACAATTCCGGGCCATTTCAAATCGGAACCGTGAACACTTCTACTTACAACTAGGATTGATACCAAACTGAAAATAAGTACACCAAATATCAACTACTACGATTTAGAAGAAACAAATAAAAGACCAAGTATATATTTTAGTGGTTCAAAATATAAATAAATTATTCCAATCACAAACAAGAGGAGCACTTTATTACAAATTCTGAGCATAGAAATACAAGTTGGGATCTTATTTACGTTATTAAAACAACATCTGGCACCATAACATGAAACCTATGTGCTCTCTCTCTCTCTCTCTAAGCATCGTTCACTTTTGACCCTGCAAATGAGAAAATGCGCATTAAAAAGTTGACAAATAACCACAGAAAAGGCAAATGTGAAGCTGCATTGTAAATTTACCAGAAACATGCTTTTATATTTTTGCACAATAAGCTGAGGATCAGCTTTCGTTGGCTTGTAAGCATCAATCTTATTTATTTCCTGGACACAGTAATTTCAGACATTAGAATATGTATATGTCCAGTCATTTGCTACGGAAATTATAAAGAGGCCAACACAATTAGAACTTCATCCAGAACAGAGCAGAAAAGCAGTTATAGGAACACAAACAACTAATTCCCAAAACAAGGACCACGAACAACGAGCATTCTGAATTGTTTTCTTTAATTGAGAAACACTTCATAAGGACTTTGATAATATCAATCCATTAACAACCGATGATGAATCAAGTACCTCAATCCATTTGGCTAATTTTGGCCTCCCTGATGTAATATCATATTTCCACACTTCGTAGAGAAAGGGCTGAATTCTCTCAACAAATGGAACATAGACAACATCTACCTACAGAGAGCAACACAATAATCAGAATAAAGTCAATGTACACACGTAAATCTGAGAATTAAAGGAAGTGCATCAAGCCTGGGCTTAATGAAAATCTCAAAACGCAGTTCATTGTATCATTCTTCATTCTCTTTCAAAAGGCAAAACCCCAGAGTGCATCACTTACTTGGCTAAACTGACCGAGGAAGAAAGGTCCATCCTCCTCAAACTTATGGAGTGCAGTTTCCAAGTAATCAAATTCAGAACCTGATACATCAAGTTTGAGCCGAATAGCATCACAATTTACATTGTGCAGATTCTTCTAATGTTGAGCAGAGGCAGCCAAGTTACCTGCTTGCTTCGCAGGGTCTCCTCTGAATGACGCAAATACATTATTTATAAATGTATCCTGCGTAGGCAATCAACTCCTCAGCAAATTTCTTCTTAGCTGGATCCTAAGTAAACATGATTAGCATAAATAATTTGACGGAGCTACTTTATTAGCAAATAAATGTGGATTCGAATAGGTATCCTTACATCAGGTAATAGAGATGGTCCTTTGAAGTTGGTATCTATATATTTTACCAAATCCAGACTCTCCCCAATAATTTTGCCATTGTGCTCCAACGAAGGCACCTATAGAAGAACAAGAGTAGAAGATAGGCAAGGTTGAGCATTTTGTTTGTTTACTAAGTTACAAATTCATTTTTATCTGGCTATATAGTTAAAAATCATCTTCATCTACAATAGTGATGGAAATTACAAGCACACACATAATAGTGGCTGATGTGGAAATGGCGATTTCCAATCCATCAAGTTGAGCAACATCTGTATTTGATTATTCAGACACTAAGAAGGGATGAAACAAATCACTCGAGATTCCGACGTGTAGATGCAATCCACATAATTTCCAAGAATACACACCTTATTTTGGGGATATACTTTCTCCTTGTACCAAGCAGGCCTGTTTTGAAGGTCAATTGGGACCAGTTTTATCTCGTCCTGTAAGCCCTGGATATTTTGTAGCACTAGGTTAAACTCAACATTGAGAATAGAAAAATAATCCAGTAAATAACTGAAGAAATAAAAATGAATTCAAAGTCATGCCATATTGAATGCAAACCATCATTTCCAAATTTTAGTTACCCCAAGTGCAATAGTTTGAGCTAACTTCAAAGATAGAATCTTAAAAGCTTCATGGCACTCTATACTCACAGTTGTGGGTGTAACTAAATCAACTGAGAGGAATATTGTCAGTCTCAAACTTAAACGGCCGTTAAGTCGGAGGGGCTAATTGCACGAAATTAAGGACTTCAGGGGTTTAATTGGACCAACTTCAACTATAGGAATCTATAGGTGATAAGGGCCTTTATGTTAAGGGTGTATTTGATACTTAACCCAAATATAAAAGTACACGTTAGATAAAATAAAATAAAAATAATGGTTTTCAACTAATTAAATAATATATCAACGATCTTGACTCGTTTACAACAAGGAGGCTCGTTAAACATTAAGTTCTTTTTGCATCAAAATGGAAGTAGCTCGACTCATTTATAGCAAAGAGCTGACGAGAGAGAAGTAAAAGACACTAGAAGAAGAGCAAAGAGAAACTATGATCCAAGAAAAAACCTTATAGTTCCTGACGATCCATACACGCTGCGCAAATGGGCACTGGTAATTGACATACAGCCTACAAAATCGAAAAGCGAGCTTCACATAATTTCCCCGATTATACACTATATTCACAAATCACAAAAGCCAAGACAAGAGAGAAGTGTGTGTGTAAAAAGGAGGGAGGTTAGAGTATAACCTAGTAGTTCCATCAAAGAGAGGAGGAGGTTCTGAAGTAGAATCCAACACCGGAGGAAGCACTTCTTCAACATAACTGCCAATTGCAAACCATCAAAACTACTACTTTCTGGATTACTGCAGCTAACTACTGATTGAGCACAAAAAAACTATACATAATTGATTTGATGATAGCAATAAAGGTACACCAAAGGTCAGGCAAAAAGGCATTAAATTAACAGCCTAATTATTGAAATAATAAGCAATTCGTACAACTTTCCAATACAGTAGTAGAGAGAGAGAGATTACGTCGCAGCCATGGTTGATTCCAGAATTTGCGAATGGCAGAGTGATGATGTGTGAACCCTTACTTATAGAGATCGAACCTGGGGGCTGTTCATGATTTCGTCATTGATGACGTAATAAATGTTACTCGTCCGCCAAAAGTGGACCACTTTTACTATATCGGGCGTCCGCAAAAAGTATACAATTTTCCTTTTATAGATCATCCACTTTAATCTTTTATCCTTACAAACACTTTTTATTTACAAAAAAAAATCACTCCAAATTCAATCTCAACCACACATATCATAAAGTGGTGGGACCATTTCTCCACTACATCAAAATTATCACAAATTTTATTAAATCTCGTGCACAGCCAAAGTGGTCTATTTTTGACGGACGGAAGGAGTATTGGCACGCGGCAGCATATTAAAATGAGAGACTTGGACCTTGTGGCACTATCGTGATAGTTCAGAGCTCATATGATTATGAATGTATTAAGACGCAATTCAGGCCAGTGACACTCACAACATAATATTGATGATTACATCACGCAGGGGCGGGGTATAATATTATTCTCCCTTTGAGACGGAGGCAGAGGGAGTAATCAAATTCAATTAGTAGTAAAACTGAAACATGACATTATTTTATTAGTAGTGACATGTTTTTGTTGAACGCAGTGACACTATGTAAATAAATATTGGAAGAGTCCACGATTAACACGTATTTTCGGTTTAATTAAAAAAAGAAATACGTATACGTCTAATTGAATATACTATTTGTGTTCTATGTTAAGTAACGAACCATATTAAAATGATAACACAACCCAGTATTAACGATATAATACCTCAGAAAAAATCAACACAACCCATTCAAGTATTCTTTTTTTTAAAGGGAGAACCCCATTAGGTATTAAATGTGAAAATTTTCGGTGCAAATGAAACACTGTTCAATACAACTAAAAAGAGACCAACCTTGTTGTCTACAGGAAAATTTTTCATTTCTTTTTGAAATGATAAATAAAGTTTGAAAATATGAATGAACATCATTCCTGTAGACACTTTTGCAATGCACTAAAGTGGTAAGACGCGAAACCACAACTTCATTGATTCAGCCCATCTCGTCATTATTGAATTTATTATTCCTAACATTGAGCAAAAATCACAGACAGAACTTGATGAGGTCTTTGTTGCTGATTTACCAAATATCCAGCAAAAGTTATAGAACCAGCACGTGCCCCATGTAGATACGCTGATTCTCGAGTTCTTCATTCAGTCTGTTGTTTTCGAGTCTGACTTCTTCAGTAAGCTCAGCAAGACGCCGCTCGTGAGAGATGTGGCCACCAGTCCAAGGGAAACCTCAGTAGATATATGCAAACCTGGAGAGAAGATGGAACATACACACGTTATACTAGACTAAAGATATTTCATGAGCTGATAGCTTATTTCAATCATAGATGCTCACCGAAGAATTCTAGTATCATTTTACACCCGATGAATCCTAGGACCACCCCGATAGCAGGCTGATTTGACAAAATAGTGGCAATCACATTAGTATGTAGAAAAAGTAGCTTATCAAGACAAACAAATGACACATTATAAACTTTTCATGGTAACAAAAATGAAATCTATGACCATAGAGTGTATAGCCTCAAACCATAAGAAACTAATCTTAAATCAAGCACGCAAAATTTCACCTGCAAATACTCCAAATCTGCCATGCCTTCAGAGATGAGTTTGTAATAGGACCTTAAACCTACAAAACCGAAGAAAATTCCGAGAAAGTTAGTACTGTGTCCAGAACCAGATTACTGAGGCAGAAGAACCATTGCACATTCAAACCAGGTTTGTATGTCAGTTAATCCAGGAAAAGTAATCATGGTTCTGAAAAAATATGGACATCAAAACTAATTTATTTTTAATATGGCATCTAAACGGATGTAGCTTAATTTTCAATAACAGTATTATTTTACTTTAAGGTTTCAAAAGAAAACCTCAAATTCCTGGTTTAATCAACATAGTCAATAACGCCACAACATGAGTTTTTTGAATACTACGTAGAAACTATAAGAAAGAGACACAGACAGAAGTACCTAAAATGGCAAAGAAATTAGATGAAAAAACTATGAAGGGGTCGCGTGTGACACCAAAAACTGCTGGTATAGAGTCCACCTGAGAAGAAAGAAAAATATGACAATGATACATCAGTAATCTTTTAGCTTCCAAATGTGCCTTTCAGATAGTTGATGAATAGGAGACCTACAGCAAATGCAATGTCGCTGAGTTCAATAACTGCGACTGTCAGAAGCAAAGGTGTAGCCTGCCCAAAATGTTTGACTCCTGTTAGAAACGAAGCTAGAAATCAATTTCACAGAAATTTTATGTACATGAAATGATGAAGATGTGAAGCGCATAATAGAGGCTTTTAGATCCTTTGCAGCAGTTGGAAATATCCAGAAAGAGAGTGTCCAGAGACTTGGTTGAAATTAGAGAAGGCCTTTGCCCAAAATTCCAGTCAAGCATCAAGTGGAGAGATGTCTCGACATGAGGTGAGGTCACATTAGTTACAGTGAGATAGTGAATTGAGAACTTACTTTCCAGATACCATCCTGGATAGTAAAAAACCGATTTCCATCATAGTCAGCTGCAGATTAGAAATGTGGAACGAGTTAGAATCATTAACTTATTAAAATAAAAGAAAGGATAGATAAATGGTGCAAGATAAAGGCTAGGCAGTGTTTCAGCTGCCAAACAAGAAACAAGATGAGGACAGGTTAAATGATGGAATCAGAACCAAATGCCAGTAGCGAGCTATGGTAAGTTTCTAAATGATACGAGGCAAGCAAGACAGGAACATAGTTTCATGATCTGGAATCAAGCTCCAGAACAAGAATGTCATCTTTCAACTAACCTACACCTCTAATTAATTTTTCCCTTTCTTTAGCAACATTTGAACTTTATATGTGATCCATGTTAAAACAGGCAAAAATAAAAATAAAAAAAGGAACTGCACAAAAAGCACTCCCAGATATGAAAATGTGAGCTCAAGTTTCAAGCATGCTGCCTGCATGCTTTCAAGAGAGATGATTTTCCCGAAGAAGAGGAAGGAAAGTAGATGAGGAACATTACAAGTTACAGGGATGAACTTCTTGCATGTCTTCACAATGAAATTATCTGAAAGATCACTATCTTCAGCATCCTCGCCAAATAGCTGATAAGATAAATATAACCGGAATAAGAGAGCAGCAACAATAAAACCTAATGACTGACCACTTTTGTCATGTTAATAATATAAACAATCCAAGAGATATATGATTAAGCACAGGAACCATTCTACAACATGCTAGTACAGCAGGAAAGCAGAAGATAGGCAATTACATATAGCCATGTAAGAAGTATGAATCATTAAAAAAAATGAAATCTAATTTCATGCTATTCATGAAATGCAGTGGATTTTGTTTTAGTTGAAATGGTTCCAGGGAGGTCCATAGAGTGGCCATTGTGCAAGGTCGAAAAACAAATGTATATATGTCCATCAAGTCGATTTGACCATCTTGCTGCTGCTACTTAAAGTAACTTAAAGTAGTATGGCAGCATGATAAAAAATATTATCAGCCTATGATTTTTCATTGAGGCACAGAACAAACAGAACTACAGATTATTCACCATAGAACTTCACAATTTCTGGAGAAAGTCCTTCTGAATTTCATGCAAATGTATCAAAAGGTAAAACAATAAGCCAGACTAGCAGAGAAGGGAATAAGTAAATTCTCTTCATGGTCGGCTCCAAATTATATAAATTCAAGTTCATCTTCTATTTCCATAATTATGGTCAAATGCAATCTCTAATTGCCGAACAATTTTGGGCTGATTTTGTGAAAGAGAAGCAACATGAATGACGACACAATGGTGGTCACATGAAATCACAGGGGATGGTACCTTGAATGAGGAGTACAGGAGTATTGCTGCCAGAAATAGATTAACCGCTTCAAATCTCTAAAATAACAAGAGAAACCAACTCCATAATTAGAAGAAAGCAGAAAGTAAATTTTTTAATGAAATTGAGGATAGAGATACTGATACATTATTCATGCATGTAGTCATCTACATTTTAGCATGCATATACATTGAAGTTGACAATTGACCTGAAGTGTTGCTGTCCCGAGAAGTATCAATGACAATCGGAAGATTACTGCACCAGCAATACCATAAGATAGTACGCGGTTCTGATTTTCAGTCAGCATATTGAATCATCAACCAACACAAAAGCTAGGTAAGTATACTAAAATCCAATTATCTTTTAAAGAAAATGACATTATGTAACAGGTCAAATGTCTTAATAGGACTGTGATGCAAGACCTGATAATTGATCGGCACTCTGAAATACTTGAATATTAGGACAAATACAAACAGATTGTCCACAGACAAACTCTGCTCCAGCAGATACCTAAACATAGTCAAGCATGAACAAAAATGCATAAACACAAAAAATACAACATTTGTGCATGGGGAAATTATACTCAAACACTGAGGATATAAAAAAAGGTGTGCAGTCCTTCTGAAAGTGGAAAGCAACTCAGCTAAGCATGCACGTGGATAATGAAACTTTCAGCTACTCCCATATCAGTCAAATTCCCTCTGCTATCATACTGGAAGGCCATCTTTGGGGCATAAACGTAAAACAGATGATAGAACATCAAAAGGGAACAATAGGGATGTTTATTACTGTCCACGTGAAGAACATGCATAGAACCAAAAGAACAGGTGTGCCACCAGAAGGTCAGTAATCATACCCAGCAAAAAACTCAGATGCCTTTCCAACTCCATCTTTGAAACCGACACCAACACCAAATACCACAGCCGAGAATACCTACAACAAAGGTTACTACATAGACTTCAATTCACCTTACTCACAAATACAAGTCAACTTAAGCATGACCAGAATTATAGTCAGAAATCACTTACACACAAGCCCACAGTTCTTAGAGACGAAGCATAATCAGTCCTCGAAGTTGTTTCTTCAGCATCAGTGTGGGAGACATCATCACATGAGTCCACATGGTCACCGACGCCATTGGATGACTGATATCTAGATACTTCATGTGCTGCAATATATGGGACTATTTCAGTTAAAAAAAAACAAATCAGCATCATCATTTCTGCATGCACTTCCATCCATGAAAGCCTCAGATAGCATTTACAACCTATTGTCTTTCAGTTTGTAATGAAGATCCGCAACATATTGCTTCAAGCAAAGCCACCATAAATCATGTAAAACAAAGGAATCGAGACACTTCTATATTCACACAACTCTCCTGCTTTATAATACGTTTATCAGCAAAAGATGTGTATAATCATTTTTCTCCGGTTCATTCCTATTCTAGAACAAAACTGAATTACCATAAGTATTCAGCCAGAGTAACAGCAATGATAATAATGCATATATATATACTAATACAAGAGTCAAGAGAGCCTGTATTTATCATGATTATTTGAAACAATAACTCTAGTTATCCAATCAAAACCCAACAATCCACATTCTACACTATCAACAACAACAATGAAAAACAAGCGCAATGAAATCTGACAGGATAAACAAACTGCAGCAGTTACATCGAAGCCAAATCAATAATTTAATCACCAGGATAGCTCGATAAGCAGATCAGCACACACACACACACACACACTCCCAACAAATTCACCTATATCATTTCGCGAAGTAGACGCTTGCTCCTCGTGCTCGGTCTTCCTTGCACAAGTAACTGTCGAATATTTATTCGCACCAAGTGTTCTTCTTGGGGCCCTGCTGCTCAGTAGACCTTGTGAGATCGCTGGTGTTGAATGGTAGTACTTTCTACCACAACCACATCCAGCTGAAATATTTCCCAGAAAAAGGGTAAAATCAAAAGCAACAACATCCAGTATTATTTTACATAAAAATGCATGCATAAGATTAAACCTGAGAAAAGGGGGCGAGAGCGGCGAAGAATAAATCTACTGGCGACGTTCTTAGGGCAATTGGCTGAGGAAGATTTAAGCAGATTGAAATCGAAATTGAAATGGACTTGGATTGAATTGGTGTGCATTGTGGAAGCCAATTTCATGGCTTCAGAAATTTGTTTTTGTTTACCCTTTTTATTTTCTCTAGTTTAAGTGGAAGAAGAGAACAGTTGTTTTGTGGAGGTGTGATGGAGTGGAGTGGGGCGAATCACACGGCCGCCGCCAATGAGCTAGACAGCTAGTTCATTATCCACCACAGTGCCGCACCACATATTGCCAAATTTATGTGAATAAATTAAATATTTTTCTTCCTAATATCTTCAAATTACATCATTTTATGTGTGTATATTTTATACTCAATAGAGCTTGAACAATTTCTTTTCAATACAAATTTTAAAAAATTGATATTTTATGAGTTTAGTGTGATAGATAAAAACAATGGAAAAAAATTTTGTCATATAAAGAAAGTGCTCAAATTTGCTTAAGGTTCACGGGACAGAATGAATATTATTTTATGTTAATAGTGAAAAATATCTATATAAATTTAGTAGAGTGAAAATTTAAAATGCACCAAAGCTTAAGTTCTATAGTAAAAATGTCACATCTTATAAATTTAAGCATTCTATGTCCTACATATATGTCAATATCAATTTTAATTTCTTACACATGTCAAGTATTTTTTTGCTTTTCCAATAAAAAACATTGATGTTGACCGAATTTGATGAAAATTTTAACTTGTGAATTAATTTTAAATTCTGACCAAATTGAGAAGTGTGTCAATTGGACATTATTTGACCGAGCGAGTGCTCTTAGTTTGAAAAGAAAATAATGTGTGTGACCGAGCGAGTGCTCTTGAATTTGAATGATTAAATTATGATTCCAACATATATTTATATCTTTTCCAAAACAACCCACCTCTTATACCAATTGAACATTATTTGACCGAGCGAGTGCTCTTGAATTTGGATGATTAAATTATGATTTCAATATATTTATATCTTTTCCAAAACAACCCACCTCTTATTCCACCAATCAATTAAATTTGGATGATTTCCAATATATCTACTTTGCCCAAGAATCGCCTTCATCTAAGGGTGAATTTTTTTAAAAATAAAGATTTCTTTGGTAATAGACATAAAGCCTAATAAGAAGGAAACTCGTGCATGATAAAACCGACGCATATCCCATCGATTGGAAATTTAAATTCATTCATATATCATTATATTCCTTTACTATCGAAGACTAAATACCTATCGGCTCTATTTATCATTTGAAATATTCACATCTTCAAGACATTGAGCGTGGACGAAATTTGAAGTAATTTAACGGCGAGAGAGAGAAGAAGGAAGAACTTCATGCATCATTCACGCGAGAAACAAACTAAATCGAGAAAAATTCATGGCATCTTCATCATCATCTTCTTCACATATTTTTCTTTTTTTAATTATATTGTTTAATTATTGAATTAGTATTGCTTGGAGAATTACACATGTTCGTATTGTTATGAAATTATATGTGGTTGTGATGACATTAGATATTTAACTTTTGTATGTGTGTATAAAACAACGTTTTATGGGAAGATAATATGTGACTGGCCCAAAAATCAAATTATGCATTTTGAGTTAATAATAGATGAGATGTTAGTTTGTGTTCTTGATATAGTTTGCGTATGTTAAATAGCACTACAACAAAAACTTTAATAGAAACCCGTGAATAGAAACCGGTTTTTGCTCAAAACCGGTTTCATAGCTCTTAAAACCGGTTTTGTAGGTATAACCGGTTTCTTTTTAAAAAAAGTGCGCTAATAGAAACCGATTATTTACTACCGGTTTCTTTTCTGTGGTGTCGTAGTTATATTACGACACCGGTTTTAATTTAACATATTAAACCGTTTTTAAACCGGTTTTAAAGGCTTTTTCAGAATTAAAAAAAAAAAAGAAGAATAAATCCAATGTCTAAGTTCAAAGTTCAAACACGTCGTTAGCCCTAAACCCCTTTCTACCGCCTACCATCTTCTTCCCAAGTTTCAGCCCTAAACACATCGATCTCTCCTGCGCCAATTCACGCCGACCAACGCCACTCGTTCCTTCCGCCGCCGTCGTCATCTCAACAATCAACGCAGCCACGAACCACATTATCTACCGCCTCCCTCGAATCTTAAAATCGTAGGTGTCCCTGCCGCCGCCGCCGCCCCAATCTCCACCGGTCAGCAAGCAACGAAAATCGACGCTGCTCTGAGCCTTTGTCCGATCCCCCTAGCGTCGTGCTTCGCTGCTGCTTTGAGCTGCTGCTGTACTCCAGAAATGCCGTTGCTCTGAAGCTTTCTCCGGTCGCCGCCACCGCTGCTCTGAGCCTTTGTTCGGTCGCCCTAGCTTACTCTGGTTTACCTTGCTGTACACCAGACGGCGAATGTTGTAATTGCTAACATATTAGACGAGGCAGGAGCAAAAGTAGCTGCTGAAATCGAAGGGCAGGACTCTTCCGGTATGCTCTTGACTTAGCCGCTGCTGTGAGGCTTTCTTTGGTCGCTGCTCCTTGAGGTTAGTTTTATGTGTAGCTTAATTTCATTATTAATTACAAGCAGAAAATCAGTTTTATGTTGCACTACAATCTTGTTTCATCCGAGTATAATTCTTTGCTTGTAACTAAGATGTTCAAATTGTTGAGTTTCTTAACTGATGAAAGAACCGTAGCATTGAGGGTAGGGGCTTCTATGGGTGTAAACTTTCTACTCTATTCACCTTCATTTCGAATTTATATGAGTTTTTATTCATGTTCTTACCATGATTGTTGCATTATTATGGGGAACATTTATATGAGTTTTTATTCATGTTCTACAATTATGATAAAAAGTTTCCTGCTTGGGGGTTTGGGGCCCGGCCAATTGATGGTCTTGTATCCCATTGCTTTAACTTAAATGGCAGCAGTAACTATTGTGAGGTGAACCTGGGACTTATTGACTTACTGGTTAAGTATAGTTCCATTTTATTCTTAACTCATGGTCATTGTTAAGCATTTCTGTTTCCTTCCAGGTTGAAGGAATCCATGGAATTATGATGGCATATTCAAGTGCCTTTCTAATGTTTCATTAGCAGGACCAACATTGTTCGGCCATGTAGTTACACAGGCTGCACAGATAGCTAGTGGATCTGTTGCAAGAAATGAAAGAAAGTATTTCGTTTTGTTGATTATCACGGTATATTCTCTATAGTCTGGACTTCTAGTATACTTGATAATATGCTATATCATAGAGAACCTGATTGAAGTTTGCAATTTTTAGAATCAAATGTGTTATTTTCTTCCTGATTGCGTAATTAAATCTTATTATATCCTCATATTTCACTAATTCCTTTGTGATGCTAAATAAATTTAGGATGGAGTGATAACAGACCTACAGGAAACAAAGGATGCCTTCGTTATGGCATCTGATATGCCATTGTCAATACTTATTGTTGGGGTCGGGGGAGCTGACTTTAAAGAAATGGAGGTAATATGCCTCTCTCTTTGTATGAAATTTTATTTGATTGGAATATTCCCTTAACCGATGTTACCAATATCTTCTATCCATTTCCCACACTTATCCAATAATAATTTTCCATTCCTTTATCAGATATTGGATGCAAACAAAGGTGAGAGACTCGAAAGTTCATCTGGGCGGGTTGCATCACGTGACATTGTCCAGTTTGTACCTTTCCGTGATGTACAATCTCTGTCCATATCCTATTTTCTATGGTATTGTTTTATGCATGGTAGTTCTATGCTAATCCTTAATTAAGGCTTGATCATTATTTTTTAGACTGATTTTATTGGTGCAACATTTGGTGTTGGGACTGGACTGCATTTCTTCTTGTGCTAACAGTAAGTTTCTCTATTCTAATAGAACTATATTTTGTTTAATTTTATGCATTTAATGTAATGTGTAATCATAGCATAATTTTGGCATATATGTGTGTAGTTGCTTAATCTTATGTTTTCTTTCTTTTATCTTGAAAATTTTGTTGCAGGCAATATGATCAATGGTAGCTTGGAAACAAAGTGGAAAAAAGCCGTATTTAATTGTTGAAGCTTGAAGAACATTGCATATGTGGAACTTGATTTTGAAACTTGTTATATTAGATTTTGAAATTTTTTTAAATTCATAGTTGAAACTTAGTGCAAGACATTCTAGATGATTGTAATGAATGTTGTTGATAATTGATTTTGTAATTTGATATTTTTGTTTATTATTTTGATTATTTTAATTAAAAAATTGCTTTTGTAGGGGCTGCAAAATATATTTAAAATTTTTTTTATTCCTCAAATATTTAACCGGTTTCTATCAACGTTATTTTGTAGCGGTGTCTATTAGCATAAAAGACACAGTTAAAAATGGCGCTAATAGAAACCGGTTAAAAACCGGTGTCTTACATACCTACGACACTGGTTTTTAACCGGTTTCTATTAGTGCCATTTTTTGGACACCTACGACACCGGTAGTTTGAGCTGATAGAAACCGATTTGAGATTGTGTAGAATTTATTTTTTGTAACTTTTAAGTTTGAGATTGTGTAGTCAGCATTTTTCTTGTAGTGTAGAATTTATTTTTTGTAACTTTTAAGTTTGAGATTGTGTATAAAACTTGATTTTATGCAGATATAACATCTAACCGGCCGGTAAAGTGCCCGGAAAAATGTGTCCTCTAGTAAATAATTTACCGGACAGACACATTTTTTCGAGCACTTTACCGGCCGGTCAGATTTTATATCCGCATAAAATCACATATTTTATATATTTGTATCTTTATAGTAATTATTACTATTTTACTGAATTTAATATAAATTTTATTTCGTAAATGAATAGGCGGATGTCTCATATCTTCATCCCGTGACAATTAATCAGGATGTGATCGTCAACACGTACTATAAGAAAAATGCTTTTCCGAAGCTGATGCACACTTTAACGATCATCGGCAATGAACATTTACTGGAAAGGTTTAGAGCGTCATGTTTTGGTTATTTCACTGATTGGAGATCCGGCATGAAGAGCAATAGGGTTTGCACTAGATTTTATCGAGGCAGATTGAGTCAGTAGATGATGAGATGTGATTCTTTCTGTGCGGAGCACAAGTCTGCTTTTCCACCGGAGACTACGCAATAGTCATTAGGCTCAATTTCGGTGCATCGACGTTGATCCCACATTACAGCACGACTGCGGACGTGTGGAGGCCTACAGAAGATTTTTCGATGGGCAAAATTTGACCGTACACGAGCTCATTAAACGCGTGTACGATTTGAATCGTCGAGTATGTGACGATGATGGGAGCATGCACCTTCGTGCCGTGCTCGTGTGTGTGGCTCACACCTTTATTTTTTGGTCGAATATGCGTGTAGAGCCGTGGGTTTGGGTGCTGGTTGAGGATTTGGAGGCATTTGATAGATTCCTCTGGGGCCCGTATTCATATCAAATCTTACGGCATTATACGACAAATGTAGGAAGCAGCCAGAAGTATCACTTCTACGGTCCCTCGTGGGCTTTATTTGTTTGGGCAATGGAGCGCGTCCCAGACTTCGGACAGATGGTGGCAACATCTAGTGGTGATCCGACAGCGCACCCTAGATTTCTGAGATGGACTTTTAGGTATAAGCCTCTGCTTCACGGTTTACAAGATCTATTTGAGGGACAAGTAATCAGTTATTTTAAATTTATTTTTTCACTGTTACCGTAATGCTTAATGTTATTTTGCAAATGGTAGTAGCATAGGCCATGGGTGGCGTTTGGTAACTCAATTCTGATAGCATTGGTAATAGAAATGTGTTGATCAGAGACAATCAAGAGTGGATTAGCCTGCCCATAAACTCGTCGGATGTGCGACATGAAATACATCCACGATTCATCATTTTCTTTCGGGCCAACACCATACACCAGTGGGAATACACTCTCTTTGTCATCCTTGGCCACTGCAATAAACAGAATACCATTATTCTTGCCCTTCAAGTGTGTGTCGTCGACTACAATCACTGACCGTAAGTTAAACATGAAACAACCAACAACAGCTCCAAGAGCAACAAATAAGTGTCAAAATCGGCCATCAGGGTCAACTTCCCACTCAACCAACGAATCGGGATTGGATTGTCTCAGCATGTATAAATACTTAGGCAGCATCTCGAAGGATTGATCATGTCGACCATATACCATCTCAATTGCCCGATTTCGAGCACGCAATGCCACATCGTACTTGATTTGTACACCGAACTCACGTTGCAGCTTCGCCTGGATGGACTTCGACTTCAAGATCTCACAATCATCATGTATTTTATGTGCTAAATATGTTGCAACGACTTTTGCGTTGGCCTTTATTCGCATTACGCGCCTTAGATCACGGTTGCATGAGTGCTCATTGGTAAACTTATACACACCCCAAATAGATCCATCTTGAGACGATGCATTGAGCTTGAAGGGGCACTTATCTGAATGCCTACATTTGAGGTAAATATGCATGTGGTCTGATTTGGTAATGGAAGATTCCTTGCCCTACTTCATGTCCCACAGACCGACTGCAACGATCAGTTCATCTTTGCTGTTAAAATAAGAATTCTTTGACAGCTCTGTCGCTCTCATCTGATAATTTTCAATATTCACAAGTGACATTGTAGCGTCCAACGGGATAACTGGAACTAACCAATTAGTTAGTTGATCTAGTCCAGGCAACTGTTCATCGTCATCGTCATCGATCTGCAAATTCACCTAACCTGCATATTCAACCCCCGTTCTTCTCAAGTTCTCTAGCTCCGACAAGTCTTCAGAGACGCTTGCATCAGTCTCGGCTTCAAACGATGGAACATATTCTTCATCATCACTCTCCACAAACCGAGGCACGTTTGTATTTTGATTATCCCATGGACCCCAAATATGCTCATTTGCTTGTTGATCGTAAACGTTGGAATTTGGGTTATCCTATGAAGGCCAATCCGTTGACTGATGATTACCCTAAGTGACCGAAGGTTCACGATTTCTTGTGCGGGTGAATCTCCAATTGAGATGTCCAAATAAGCATATTGTTGGATTGCTTCCAACACATCCCCATGTTGGAATTGTGTGTCAGATTCACCTCCATATGCTGAAGATTGAGGGAAATCAAACGTATGAACATACACTCCTCCACATGCCTCGTCTTAAACAATAAAAATCTTGAAAAAACGTGGTTGGATCTCGAACAACTGAACCAAATAATTGTCATCACTAATAAGTGAAAGTTTTGTTGCTCTCACAAGTACAAAATTATTGAGTAGAATGTTCAAATAATTTACACAACAATCTATGGAAAAGCATTAAGCAGCGAAAATGTAAAGTACGCACAATGGATAATATTTATACTGCAATGTTAATTAATTGCAGTTATATGTTCACTATAAAAATCTCTTTTACAATTAAGATACATGAACCATTCAATTAGAATCCCTCTAATTGAACAGAAGTTGGAAAAAAAAAATCTCTTCTATTCCTATCAACTAAATGCTAGCAACAACTAGACTTGAATGAAGCTATACTAGAACAACAATCAACCTAACACTAGTCCTAACAATCGAGTCTCCCACTCAAGTTGTGTTTGTACTAGACGTCGTGGTTGATGTTCAAATAATAGTTTCGACTTTCCTACACTTCAATATGTAGTATATTTTTTAACTTGTAGAACTGGTACCGAATGCATGAAACTTTGCCCCTATTTATAGATGTGAATCTAAGCTTGTAGGGCACGCAAACTTGGCTGACAATCTAGGATTTTGAACGTGGCTAAGGTTGAGCTCTTGCTCCCCAAGTTTAGGGATTGGTTACACATGTATAACAACATTCCCTAAAATCATGGAAGACAAAGTCTTGACATTTGTTCAGCTTGTTGCACCACCGATCTTCACTTCTCTTCCAAGCATCTGTAATTACTCTTCACTTCTTGCATTCTTCTATATTTGATGTTATGTCCTTGATGTAGTTTTCGGCAATTGGAAGATTGATTTTGATGAAATCAAAATCAAATTTAATTTTGACAAAGTCAAAAATAAATTCCCTTTGAAATCAAGTAAACCGAAATATAAGTGATGTTATATTAATTCTCTTATTTGATAATTAATGAAGAAGATAAAACAAAAAAAGCATTAATTCATGAAATTAATTAATTCGAACAATAGAGTTAAAATAACTCTAACAATAAAATTTTTACTCACAACCCTACCATTTAAATTCGTCGTCAAATAGTAGAGGTTGTAACTAGTATTTAATGAATTCTCCTACATCAGGTGATTTATCATATACAACGTAATCGCCATAGTGTCTCCGAAAATATGCAAACCCATAGAAGAGACGTCGATGTAGTCATAACCATTGAAGGCACCTCCATAATTAATCGTAAAGTATCTCGCATATTGATTCATCTACAGAAAAATAATAAAGAAATAAATAAATATATGATGTAAAGGGAATTAAATGTGAAAATACAACAGATAACATGTTATTATGCACGAAAATCATCTGACCGCCTGGGAAAATGTCCGAGAAAATGTGTCCGATTGTGTATTACAGAATCTGTAATGACATATGGTCGAGCACATTTTCAGGGACACTTGTCCGGGAGGTCACTTGATTTTCATGCGTTTTAACATGAATTATAAGGAATTTATGTATATTACTAAAATTTAAGTAATAATTACTAATTAATTCTTTAAAACATGCTAGAATGTGCTCTTATTCACATATATTCCTTAAAACATACCTTTAAATCATAAAGTATGCTATAACATGCTAATAATTCACTCGTTTTTGGCACTCAAATATAAATAATGTAACATGCTAATTTATTCCCTAAAACATAGCTCGAACAACATAATAAGAATAATGATTGATAATTTAGAGATTCAAACATGCTATATTCCTCCAATTTTTTTTTTTGAAAATGAACAATAAATATCATAGGATCAAACAAAACAATAACCAACTTAACACTTCTTTAATTACATTTTAAACATAAAATGACGTTACCTTTTTATTTAAGATGCGAGAAACAATAAATAATAGCTCATCTTCACTTGAAAAATATTGTAATTTCTGTTTGAGTTTGTGTGAGTGTTTTTCAATTTGCTATAGAATGTGCCCGTCGACAGGGACGAAGCCAGAGGGGGCTAGAGCCCTCCCCCCAAATTTTGATTTTTTTTAAAATTTTAATATATATATATATATATATATATATATATATATAACAAAATTAAAAGGTTTTAAACATCAAACCCTTGCGTCGCAACCCCTGCTGAAAGTTAAACAGTTGCTGCCGGCTCGCCGCGCCAGCCTTGCGCCACCACCGTCGGTCGTTGCGCCTCATCCCATTCCAGTGTTCCATTTGTATCCCGGTCGAGACCGAGAGGTAGAATAGTACTAGGAATTAGTATAGTAGAAATGTGGTTTGCGAATATGAATTAGTAGGTAGAATTGGGTTTTGAATTTGGGTAGAATTGAGTTTGAAATTGTATCCCATTCCATTTGAGTTTAAATATTGATTTTTGGACGAATTGGGTAATCTATGAAAATGGACGAATTTGGGTTATCCCATTCCATTTGTTTTAATTAAAAGATGCGCATTATATTATATACCATGCAAAGTCAGACACCGTTAATTGAAATTAGGTATTAGTTTGCTAATTGAGTACTCCCTTCGTCCCGGCTTTTTGTATCCAGTTGAGAGCGGCACGGGTTTTAATAAAGTGATTGGTGTGTTGTGAGTTGAATAAGGGTCCCATATTTTATGTGAGAGTTAAAATAATTAAAGTAGAGTAAGGGTCCCACCTACTTTTACTAAAAATAGAAATGAATACCAAAATGTGGGACAACCAAAAAAGGAAAGTTGGATACTAAAAGCTGGGACGGAGGGAGTATTATTGACTTATCTATTAAATTCAACCTCTCAATTAATTTATTAATTTGGATTCATTTATTTTTATAGGTAATGGAACGTTTTTTTTCTTCTTCTAAAAAACGTAGAGGTGAATCTTCATGTGGATCAGTTACACATGTTCTATGTTGCATAGGTACGGAGGTGCGGATGCGGGGGCGATACGATACAAGTACGGGGATACGAGTTTTTAAAAATTATAGGGTGCGATTCGGCAAGGATACATCTTTTTTTTTTTTTGATCGGGCAAAGTCATGTTAGATGTTAGTAGTTAGTTCCTCATCCACTCCAAGAACCACCTTATCTCTCCATTCACCAAAATCCACCTTATATCTCCAATCCCCATTTCGCTCCCAAGAGGGATCGAACCCGGGTCACTTCACTTAAGTGAGGACCCGGTGGCCAGTGGGCTAAGCCCCCTGGTTCGGCAAGGATACATCTAATTATTAAAATTTTATGATATATAATGCTTATAAAATATATACAATTTAAATTTTCTTAAATTAATTATATGTAATTTATATTTTATTTTACCCAAAAGTTAAGCATTTTCAATTATATAAGTTAATTGAGCAACAATATAACGATTCAAATATTATTAGTCCAATATATAAGACATAACTGAAAATAAAATTATCAAAATAACCTTGTGTAGGCCTTCCGTGCACGAGATACGTGAATTTCGCCTATTGAATTTGCGAATCCGATTTATTTTTATAAATTATTTTAAAAGATATGCCACGTGGCGAATCGGGTGCGAATCCGAGAGAATCGCACCCTAAAAGAATCCGATTCGCCGTACATGCTAATTTTTGAAGAATCCGTGCATCATAGCACATGTTATTGGAGCAAATGTAGAAGTTGGATAGAATGTACAAAATGAAACAAATTTTGATGTATATGTTCGTGATCCGGGATTAAGGAAACCAATTGACTGATTGAGGAGTTTGATATTGCTATTTGAGATCAAGTATGTCGAGAGTATTGGTCTATGGAGCCTTGTCAAGTAGTTGGACATAGCTATCCAAAGACTGAATTCGACAATTAATTAAGGAGTTTTCAAGATGTGTGATATCAAAAGTTTGTGTGGTTAGAGTATATAGTTGCAAAAGATGTTTGCTTTTACTTTTGGTGTTATCTTTTCAAGCCACATGATAAAGTGAGCCGGTATAGAGCAAATGCATTTACCAAGACATGATTTACCAATTGGAATAAGGCTTTGATTAAATTTGCATAGCATGTTGGAAATGTATATAGTTGTCACAATAATGCTAAAATACAAATTGAAGCATTTAAAGATCAAATACATAGTGTGACAAATATGTTTAGATCAAATGCTTGTGAGTTGGATGTTGCTTACTGCGCTCGTTTGACTGCTTCATTGGATGTGAGTCGTTTTCTATTGAAGCAAGGATTGCATTTTCGTGGAAACGATGAGTCAACTAGTTATTCAAATCGAGGTAATTTTCTTGAGTTGATTCATTGGTATAGTGATCATAATGATGTTGTTTCTAAAGTTTTTGGTTCAAATGCTCCTGGTAATAATTAAATGATTTTTCCACAAATTCAAAAAGATTTAACACGTGTTTGTGCTTCAGAGGTTACACTTGCTATAATTAATGATATTGGTGATAAAGTGTTTACCATGTTGGTTGATGAGGCTCGGGACGTAGCATTGAAAGAGCAAATTGGAGTAGTTTTAAGATATGTGAATGATAAAAGATGTGTAATTGAAATATTTATTGGCATTGTGCATGTTGTTGACACTTGTTCACATTCTCTTAAAGATGCTCTTAGTGCCTTATTTGTGAAACATGGTTTATCACTATCAAAATTGAGGGGTCAAGGATATGATGGAGCTTCAAACATGAGAGATGAGTTCAATGGGTTGAAAGCCTGGAAGAAAATCCTTATGCTATGTACATTCATTATTTTTCACATCAACTTCAGTTAATTGTTGTTGTTGTTGCTAAAAGTATCATGGCTGTGAAGGACTTTTTAAGCTATGTTTCCATGATAGTGAATACAACTGGAGCATCTTGCAAGAATGTTATAGCATAAGAGATTAGTCAAAGAACTTAATGATGAAGCAAGGATAAGTGGAAAAGGCCAAAATCAGGAGACTAGTTTGGCAAGACATGGAGATACTCGATGGGGCTCACATTATTTGTCTTTGCTTCGTTTATGTGCTATGTAGCCTTCAGTTGAGCAAGTGTTGGAGAATATACGTGATGATACCACTAGCTCTGAGGTTAGAAGTACTGCAAGAAGTTTGGTTGGAAAGATGAATAATTATGAGTTTGTGTTAGCGATGCATTTGATGAAATATTTGTTAGAAATCACAAATAAGTTGTCATTTGCCTTACAAAAAAGAGATCAAAATATTGTGCAAGTCATGACTCTGATTGATGCAGTGAAATCTCAACTACATGACTTCAGAAACACTAGGTGGGAAATAATTTGTGATGAAGTAAATAGATTTTGTGAGGTGAATGCTATTTCTTTGATTGATATGGAAGACACAATAACACGATCTGGTTATAAAAGGTAGAGCATCACCAATGATCATTATTACCGTGTGGAGATTTTTATTGAGGTATTTCTTTTAATTTCAAATATTTAATTCATTTTATTTATATTATTTTTTCATGTCTTAACAATAAGTTGTTATTTATTCTTGCAATGTTAGGTTGTTCATTTAATCATACAAGAGATGGATAATTGTTTTTCTGAAGCTAGCACCGCCTACTTAGGTGCATGGCATGTCTTGATTCGAGAAATTCTTTCTCTCAATTCGACATTAATCAACTCATATGTTTTACTAATTGGTATCCTGAAGACTTCTTGACAAGTGATTATTTATATTTTTTTTACAATAATTTAAAAGTATCTTATTAATGTGAAATATTTAACAGGTGATTGTTTATGTCTTCCACAACAACTCCGTAATTTCATAGCATTTGTGCGGCATCATCCTCGCTTTTCTACAATCACTGATTTGGAAAGTTTTGCTCAAGAAATGATTAAAAGTGACAATCATTTAATTTTTCAATTGGTTTAATTATCATATGATTGAGTTGACATTGGTTTTACCTGTAGTCATTGCTTCTGTTGAGAGAGCATTTTCTGCAATGAAACTTGTCAAAAGTGATTTGCGAAATCGTATGCCGGACGAGTGGATGAATGACAGTTTGATCGTGTATATTAAAAATGATATTTTCTCAACAATTGATAACGAGAAGATATTGCAACGTTTTCAATCGATGAGTACACGTCGCAATCAATTATCATCACTTTTTCAAACAGAAACAACTAGTTCAATAAGTATTTATTCTTAGGTTATTTGTAATGTATTGAAACTTTTTTATGCTATATTATTTTTAATGTATTAGAACTATATTATCTATGAAAACATTATTCGTTATTATTACTATTATAAAAATGTTTAAAATATATTGAATGTCCCCAAATTTTTTTTCCGAGGGCGGTAGTTCAGTCTATATTATATGGCTGTAGAGTTTTTTTTTTTATATTGAAAGATCTCCATGTGAAAAACATAAATTTTATGGAGAGTTTCTTCTATCAAAAGCTCGTTTTGTTTTGTTTGTTTTTCATCGTAAAAAATCAAACTTAAAGTTATGGTAATGGAGTCTTCTTCTATCAAAAGATGACCTTGTTTTTTTTTTTTTTTTTAATTTATTTATTATGGTAAATATCATACCAATTAATATGGGCTTCGTCATCAAATTCAAGTAAAATTAAACATCTTTAATCCGTAAAGCTACTACTATAATATTGACTATGAAATTGGCTCATATATAAGGATATTATTTGACAAAAATCTTAACCCGCCGTGCACTCAATTTATGTTTAAATTCATTATACAAAATTAATTCGATTTAAGTTATTTATTTTGAGAAGTAAGACTTTCCTTTGGCGTGATTCTATTCATAGCCCCCTTTTTATTCACTATAGCCCTCCATTAATAATAATAATAATAATAATAATAATAATAATAAATAATTATAAATTTACTATTTTATCATTTAATTCATAACCTCTAAATTTAACACTTGAAATCATTCTATTTCAAACCCATATTTTTCTCATCGTAGCCATTTATTTTTAAAATATGAAAAATATACTCCATTCATCCACTAATTCAAGGCCTAAGAGGCAAAACACGGGTTTTAAGAAAAAATGTATTTTTATTAGTTGAGTGGAATGAGGGACCTACAAAGTGTATTGTTTGTTAGTTGAGTGGAGAAAGAGATCCACAAAGTGTATTGTTTATTAGTTGAGTGAAGAAAAAGTATATTGTTTATTGGGACCCATAATTAAAAAATGAATAAAAAGTTACTAAAAATAGATAGGCCTTGAATTGGTGAACCGACTAAAAAGAGAAGTAGACTTTGAATTAGTGGACGGAGGGAGTAATAAAGTATCATGTTATCCCATGTAATTTCATTTAAAAAAGTTCGCATCTCCCTTTTCTCTAAAACCGTAGCCATTTTTTTCTGCACAATTGCTTAAATACATTAAAAAAGTATCGCAACTATTTTCCTATGCAACCGTGCCCAATTTGTAAATGCATTTAATACAATTTTATTGCAACAAGGCAAACATCATTTCATTAGAGAGAGACTCGATTCTATTGAAATAAACCTAGTTTGTGTTTCAATCTCGATATATCAATGAAAAGAAGAAGAAAAAGACGATGACTTATAGCGCATATAATTGTTCCTTCCTCCAATCTCAATAGAGTTTTCTCCAAATAATTCCCAAATTCCCTTCCAAATTTCATTTATATTTGGTTAGCCTGTGTGCAATTTCTACATTCAACTTAGGGGTGTATTCGTTTAGGATTTTAATAGATTTTTAAAATTTAGAGAATTTAAAAATCTACAGATTTCACACAGATTCTTCATGTATTTTGGAATTCTAAATAGATTTTGTAGTGATTTTAACAAGAATTTGACGTGATTTTTACGGATTTGAAATCAACCATCCCAGCGCTCGTTGGAGTTAATTGAGCGCTGGAGCATTTCCCAGCGATCGCTGGATTCCAGCGACCGCAGGCTTAGTGAAATATAAATACCCAACGATCGCTGGGTTTCACAAAATAAAGCTTAGAAGCTAGCTAGCTAAAGTCCACTCCAACAACTCATTCAAATCACGTTCCATCAAAAAAAATTAAATCCGATTACTTTCACCAATTTTTGCCAAAAAAATAATAAAAAAAATCAATCTTTATTTGTATGCAATCAAACGTAGCTCCTCCCAGAACCTTCCACCAGCTGCTGGCAAGCAAGCAAAACATTTTTTGCCAATTTACGGTACAATTCTTGTTCCAAATTTCGAGAATTTGTTTTTGGGTATCTAATCCTCGAGCTTTCTTTCAATGGTTTAGTTACGTTTCTGTTAAACTTTAATTGTAGGTGAATTTGATGTTAATTTATGAAGCTTAAGATTTATTGTCGCTGTTCGTAGAGAAATTTGATTATAGCTTTTTCCGTTAGAGATAAAGAAAATGGAGGCGAGCAACAGTATTGTGCTAGTGAATTTGAACTTAGAGCCTAGGGATGATCTTGAATTCGATACACACGAAGCAACATATGCATATTATAAAGAATACGTGAAATCTGTAGGGTTTGGTACAGCCAAATTGAGGGCCCAGCGACTAGGGGTGGGAAGATAGGGTTCGGGTATAGGGTACCCGATTACCCGACCCGAAAAAATCGGGTATCGGGTACCCTATACCCGAAAAAATAGGGACCGGGTTCGGGATCGGGTATTTAAGGTGGAGAAAAATCGGGTATCGGGTATACCCGATCGGGTATCGGGTATACCCGAAATACCCGGTTTTTATTAAATATATATTAAATTATTTAATTAAATTTTAATTCTTTAATTTCAATTTTCAAATCAAATGAGTGAAGTCTGTAACCTACCTACTCCCTCACCTGTTCTCCCGAGTCCTGACTCCCGCCGCACCCCCAGGCCCCAGCCCAGCCCTCAATCCCTCTGTTCCGTTTGCTCGACGACCCAACGTCGCCGGCGCCGGCCTTCGTCGTCCCACCCGCTGCCCGCCACGATCCAGCGGCGCAGTCCTCTCGCGACCATCGCCCAGTCCGCTGTCAGCCAGGCGCCCAACTCCCTCTGTTCCGCCCGCAGCCCGTCGACCCAGCCTCGCCGCCTTCGTCGTCCCAGCAGCTGCGCCGCCTCCGAGCTCCCAGCAGACGCGCCGCCAGTCGTCCCCACTCCCAGCTGCGCCGCCTCCGAGTTCCTCTTCTTCTTATCTTCTTCTTCCTTTTTTTTTAATTACTCAATGTCTCAATTCAATGTGTACCGGGTAATTAGGGTACCCGAATACCCGACCCGGGTACCCGAATCGGGTATTAGGGTACCCGATTTTTTTTCGGGTTCGGGATCGGGTATCAGTTTTTCGTCTTAATCGGGACCGGGTACCCGATTTTTTCGGGTAGGGTACCCGATCCCGACCCGATTCCCAGCCCTACCAGCGACTGCTGAGTGCCAGCGATCGCTGGCTTCTTCGAGCCGCGACCGCTGGAACCCAGCCGACGCTGAAATATGAAATCTTTTGAATTCTCGTGGTCGGAGGTCGGATTTGTTCATGTGTATTTTTTGAATGAAATCAATGAAAATCAGTCCAATTTTAAAATCCATAGATTTTTAAATACCTCTAGATTTTCATAGATTTGTAAAAATCTGAAACGAATATCTCTAGATTTTTATAGAATTTTAAAAGTCTTGAACGAATACCTCTAGATTTTCATAGACTTTTAAAAGTTTTGAACGAATACACCCAAATTTTAAAAGTCTGCAGAAATCTATTAAAATCCTAAACGAATACACCCCCTTAGTTTTATATGAAAATGATATACATTTGTAGGGAGAATTAACTGTGCTTTGGAATCTGATCTGAAACGATATATTTATAAGGTATTTAATTTACGATTATAAATTATAGGGTAATATAATAAATTTATAATTATTATTTATTATTATTTTAAATTAGAGACTTTAATGAGTAAAATGGGGGTATGAATATAATTACCCTCCTTTAGCGTGTGGACAAAGTCCAAACAAGGCCTCAAAAATATGTAGCTGACCCCGATTTGGGCCTCAACTTAGTGATAGAGTTGGGAACTCAAAGCCCATTGGAAGAACTTACGTTGCTACAGCTGCAAACAAATATATACTACTAATCTCTCTCAATTTAGGCATTTTTGAGCCCCCTTACTTCAACTTCAGGATTTTCAATCTCTCTCTCTCTCCCTAATGGCAACAACGACAGCACCTAAAGTCGAAAACCCTAAAACCACTACAGATCTCAATTTAGCGCCATCGCCCGCTGAGGACGCCTCATCGGCTCAGCAACTCTCAGAACTTTCTAGCGGCGGAGGCGTCGAAACGAAAGGGACACCGGATGCAGCGGCTGTGAAAACCAGCGATGTAGATGAAGGCGGTGCGGCCACAGATATTCAGAAGAAGATGAAGCGAGCGGAGCGGTTCGGGATGCCGATAACTCTTTCGGAAGAGGAGAAGCGCAATTCTCGTGCAGAGAGGTATATATTTTTGTCTCCACTAATAGGTTTTGTATTATAATTAACTTCGTACCTGTATGTTGTTGTTAGTGTAAGGGTTATGGTTCGGCATTTGTGATTTTTGAGATGTTTGGTGCTTTGACATGGAATTCGAGAAATTGGCACCTCATGAAGTTAATAGGTGCTGGGAGGTTGCGGCTACCTAATTAACATTTATGGATTGCCACCATAATGATTGAAATTAGGCATATCGTGAACACTTAGTTATAGAACCACCTGGGTCGGTCCTGTAGTCTTTCAACTTGCATCTATAGTTTGCTTTAAATCAGAGTGTTGCAGTACAGTTTTCGAATACGGTGGGGTGGTTATTCCTATATATCCCATTCTGCTCTTTTGGTGTTAACTATTATTGTTATTATTATTAGTGTACGCTTTTATTTAAATATATCGTGTTACTGTTTATCGCACAGAATATCGTTGGAGATCAGTTTCTCTAAGTATGTGCTTTTAAACAGGTTTGGTACAGCTTCTGCTGCTGATGGAGTGGATTCAACAAAGCAATCAGAAGATCTGAAAAGGAAGGCTAGAGCAGAGAGGTTTGGCCCTTATTTCCTCTCCTTGTGCTTATGTGTGTGTTTTTTGTTGTTGCTGCTGCTGCTGCTGTGATGTTAAGTGAGATTTTATTCTCTTGGATTAGTTTTCCTCACCCATTTCAATTGTTCATTAGGTTCGGGATTGCAAAATCTGTATCAGCTGATGAGGAAGCTAAGAAAAAAGCTAGACTTGCTAGGTTTGGGTCAACTCCTGTGACGGATCCAGCAGAGGAAGATAAAAAGAAAGCTAGGGCACTCAGGTATAGAATGCACACTTTTTTTCCCCCCCTTATAATGATGTTGGGGGAGGGGATACTTTGAATGTTATATTGAAAATGTGCTAATCATTATAAAATCTTGAAAGGGTTGAATTTTTTTAAGAATTAATTTGATGAGATGGGCTTTGCTACAATGCAGATTTTCGCAGCCTCAGTCTAGTCCAAAGGCAAATGGAGAAGGGAATATTGAGGTGGTGAGTTATAAGTATATGTTTATATGAACTAGATGCCTTTGTTTCTTATCAAAATAATTATTATTATGAAAGTTGTAGTGGTAATGAGATTTATTGGTTCTTTTTCTCATTCGTGCGCTTAACATTTCAGAAGACAGCAATATCTGGCAAGGCTGGTGGAGGAACCTAAATAAACCTTGGTCTATAAGCTCTAGTAAGATATTCATCTGAAATTTATCTTTTTCAAACCTTGTCCTTTTTCTTCTATTAGATTCTGTCGACCTAAAAGCTCATTTACTTATTATTTAAATCATTTTTCTAATTGGATGCATCATTCTCTTTTTCAGGATGGCTAGGTTAGAGTAACTTCTTGAACTCCCTTGTTGCCCTCTTGCTGACAACCTGACATGAACACCCGTTTGCATAATCATCTGTGATTTACAAGCGATTTTTGTTTTATGTAATTTGGACTTCTTTAGTTGTGGGTTTCCTGGTGATGCCTGCGACAATCAACAGCCACCTCCTCTATATCAGTGCTTCTGAATCGGCATGCCAACCATTTCAAAAATTAAATGCATCAAAAAGGTCTTTAAGAGTCTTGTTTAAGATGTGTGTAGCTCTGTGTAATGTGTTGCTGCTTTTTTCTTATTCTTACATGCTTCTTGTTGACCGACTGCTAACATTGATGTTCATGATAACTTTTGTATGAACTGGATTAACAAATATTGGTTCAACAGTTTGTACCCGTAATTTGTGGTCTGGTTGGTGCATGAGAAGTCTTCTGTTAGGTTTCGTTATAATGTGTTATCCAATAATATACCTCCTGAAGTCACTGTGCCTGTAATCTACTATATGCCAACCTGTGGCTTGCTTCTGTGGAAGTGTCTGATAAAGTCTTGAATGATGATTTGAGTTTCAAATAGTTGCTGTTTAGAGATTTTTAGATCATTTTCAACTTTTGATAAGGTTAAATGCTGGTTTACTCAACAGCTGTTTAAAATCACCACCCTTTTCTTCATTTGAAGTTATTTTGAGATGATTGCATATGTTTAGGATTTTGTGCAGTTTTTTTTTTTTTTTTTTCAGAAAATTCTTGAAGTATGTGATCTGATAGATTTACTGGTAAGATCTCTTCAAAGTGGTTTTAAATCTTCTAGTTTGTTTGATAATTTTGGTAGGTTTTTTTCTTGATTTGCATGGTAGTTAATTATTTTCTTATGATATGGTGTTTTCGAAATGGTTGGCCCGTCCTTTGAAATGAAATGCCGGTCAGGAGGTGGTTTGTGGTTGTCGACTGCTTATGGCTACGCCAGGCAAATCAGCTAGGCTTCTTTGATGTGCAGGAATTAGTTGCTGCATCTACTTGCAATGCTAGCCAGGTTTATTTTGTTTGTAGGTAGAAATTCCTAATTAGCAATGCAAGTTAGCATGGAATGCTTTGGTAAAATTTGTAATAGTTTGGTTGATCGGCCAGAGGGAAGTTACCAGTTTTTTTATGCTATTTGTTTCTATTCTGCTGTGGATGTTTTTCAGCCTCTCAAAAATCCATTGAACGTAGAGCATGCGTTACACTAATGCAAAATCAGATTTGATTGTCATTGAATCTGGAAATTCTGAGTCAATTACTACAAAGTTTACTAGAATTTGTTATTCCTACACGATTTTTAGATTATTGCAACTGCAACAGTCTTTCTATCCTTTTGCAACTCCAGTATTGTATTAATAAAATCATTTTGTTTAATTGATGCTATTGTGGTCGTGCATGGCAATTTTTTTTATAAAGAAGCTGCAACCGCAAAAACATAAAGTGGTGTTAATAATTTCAAATTTATGTAAATATCATGTTATTTATGATAATTAACTCGAAATCATTCAAACTCATATTGAATTTATGGTGATTTTTTTGTAAATAAAAAGTGTTTGTAAGGATAAAAGATTAAAGTGGATGGTGGGACTATTTCTATAAAAGGAAAGTGGTATACTCTTTGCGGATGCCCGATATAGTAAAAGTGATCCACTTTTGACGGACGGAGGGAGTATTATTATTATTAAGATTAAGATAAGATTCCGAAGAAGATGATTATGGGTTCCTTTAATGGGAATAACAACACCAAAGCAGCTTTCAACTATGCGCCATTTTGTAAACCTGTATTTGTAAAGAAGATAAGACATATGAAGGAGTTATCCGTTGATGGTTATTCTCCCAAATGAAGTAATAAACGAGGCATCTGAGATTCAATAAAACAATATATTCTCTTTATCTTTAATTTATGTTTCCAAAACGAAAGATAGAGAGCTAGGTACATGAAGAATTTGGACGGTAGGGAACGCCAGCAGCCCCTCGTATCGATACAACGGGAGTTGATCTAGCGGTAGAGGGTTGACGATCTATAAAAACGACGACAACCTGTTATATCATCGTGGAAATGCCTCCTCACACCTCGTTCTATTTTCTTCAGGTCTGCATAGCGCATCTCTCTCTTCTTGGCCGCTCTCCGAAGAGCGGCTTCAACCAGTCGCCTTGCTATGCCCTGCCCAACAAAACAACAACATCATGGTAAGCTTGTCCCGTGCTTCAAAAACTACTTCAAACTCGATATTGAGACTTACTTTACGGGGATTGCTGGTGACGATATCAACTGCCTCCTGGTTGCTAAGGTGCTCCCACAAACCATCTGACGCAAAAATGACAAACTGATCCTCGGGGTTGAGCCTGTGCACGAGTATTGACGGCTCTGGGCTGAGAATCGGCTTGCTGAAGGGTCTAGGCAGCCTGAATTTGGCCAAGAGCGGTTCTCTGTTGAACTCCGACCTCTTGAGATAGGCGTCGCCAATGGATCTTGATACCTGTTGCAATAAAACGAACTCCAATATCATCATGCCTTTGCCTTGCTTGGCAGCATCAGGTATTTTTTTGGAGGGAAAGCCATTGACAAGACGAAGAACTGAGAGGAGGTGGTACCTGGATGATGCCCTTTACGCGCCAAACTTTGTGCTTTGAAACTACAATCTGTGGATCATCAGGATGCAAGCTCCGGAGCTCATTTCTAACTGATTCGAGGCTAGCATTGTGCTCTGTGGATAACTGAACAGCGGTGACTCCTCTACCGCTCTTATCTGCCCTGCCTAAGACAGCTCGGGAGTCTCCAGCGTTGGCGACATGAAGGAGCCCGTTGCATATCACCCCTACCAAACAGCACGTCCCCACTGAAGCGATTTGCGGATTTGTAGACCATTGTTGCCTTACTAGACACAGAAACTCCTCTTCGGTCGCTAAGAAAGCCTTTCTAATCACATCTGCAGATACCTCTCCACTATCAGAGGCAAATCCTGCAACCAACAACACAATCACCAATCAACACTACTTGAATATACACTTGGGCAGTCGTTTTTCTAGCTAAACTTCATAACTTAAGTATTTGACTCTAAGACAGTTCACTTTATACTTGATACATCATCTTTCATTAGCAAGGTCTTCCCTTGGAGCTAGTTCAATGGGGTAGGATCATTGCCATGTTAGTAACAGGAAAGAACACGAACCGTGCCATCAACAGCTTGTGAAACGAGCTGAAGTTAAGAAGGATTACTACCAAACAGATTCAGAGTCCGAGACTGGATGTATGCGTATCACGCCATTGACAACAAAGCATGAGTAATGGCAAACTAGTGAAGTAAATGAAGCAGCTACTTAACATATATATACACAGAGGCAGCAACTTAGGAAATCAAATATAGAAGTTATGTGAATCTTCTTCAGCCACAAAGGAATTATAGATGCAAAGAAAGCAACAAGTTTGTTGAGAAACATACTCTTTAGATAGGTGAACAAGGTGTGATTGACAAAGCGGGAAGTCTCCGGCCCTCCATGCCCATCATAAACACCGACAAAAGTACCACACGGCCCCGAATCAAGCAAACTCAATGGCCCTGATTCAAGCTGGCTCTGATCCTCCAACAAATTGTTGGCTTGAATCACAGCCATTGAGAAGTCACCAGCAACATGTTGACCGAGATCCTTGTACCACCAGAGGCCGTTAGCCCTACCGGCCGGATCGCCCTCGTCTCCCCCACTCCCATCCCCCTCAACACATGGCCTCCAACAAGGCTTCACCATAATTCAATTAACTAATTGATACACCACAACACTTTTCCAAACTATAAAAAGCTACATGTCCAATTGATCTAACAAGGAACTTAAAACCCTAAACATATAAATACACATGTTGATGTTCAAGTTCAACCAAAACAGCCAGCAGACAACATGTTGATCATGGATCCCAACCCCAACTTCAGATTAAGCATAGCAGAAGTATTATACCCAACAGCCCTACAAGGGGTAGACACCATTAATATGCAAGAAGCAACAAGATAGAAATTGAAGGAAACCAAAAGGGTATGGGCAGAATTTACCCTTCAAACACTGTCTGTGCAGAGACAATAAAGCAATAGTTACTTTTAGCTGAGAAGTGCAGAGAATATGGATTGGGTGGCGCTCTCTCTCTCATACCTTGAACCTGGGTCAAGAAAATGGGGGCCTTCCATAGCTTCTGTGCCAACTTTCAACTACAAGCTTAGCTGGAAGAACCCATACGAGTTTGATGGTGACAGAGTTTGTTCCTGGATCGCAGAGAGAGATGCAGATTGGATAACAAAAAGAAAAGAAACTCTTTCTTGGAATTTTGTTGGCAGAGAGAAAATCTTGATAGATTGGTGTCAGAATGAGATCTCAGATTGTTGTTATTATGGAGGGATGGTGAAAGTACACGGAGAAAAATACAAATAATTCAAGGGATTGTTTGTTTTCAATTCAAAGAACCAGTTTTTTTTCCTTCTGACAATCTGTTTTTGGAGTATTGTAGTTTAATAGTTCTCTCTCTCCTCTCTCTCAATTCTTTGTAGGGGTTGGTATCGGTACTTGTCCTCATCCCTTTGGATTTCAGTTTTTACACACATTACACTTTATTTAGCCCACTTCAATTTTCACATTCACTATTTTTACAAAATCTTCCAATAAATTAAAAATGAAAGCAAGTTCAGTTTTTAGATAATGAACCTAAACAATATTGGAACTAAATACGATTTATAATTTAGATATCAAATACTCGTTAGAGTACTTGTTTGGACTTGGCTCACATTCAAGAGCAGAACAAGTCATAGTTGGTCAAACTTGCATTTTAAACCCCACCCCAAAACAAAAAGAAAAAAGAAAAAACAAAAAACATGTCAATTACTATATAATTTAATCGATAAGGATCCAGTTTTTATACTTAAAAAACTTTACATGTCAATTACAATAAAAACTTGATATTCCTTTTCTGGATCTTATGGCATATAAAAATAATAAAAAGGTTGTATCAAACAAAAAATGTGTTTGCATCTTTCTTGTAAAGTTATATGTCTTGAGGTGAATACATATGATTATTTCAAGAAGCGATGTAACAAAGACTTCATTTTGATTCTACCATATAGCTTTTCCCATTAAGGTTCCCCTCAATCCAGTAACATCCAAAAATTTACCTTTGCAGTGAGATAAAATAAACAGGTTAAATTAAGGCTATAACTTATCTGGATTTTTTATTTGCTGAACATCACACTAATGTTTCTTTGTGTACAACGCATTAAAAATTTGTGGATCTACTTGCAATTCACAAATTAAAACAATTTCTTTGGTAAATAATTCCTATAGGGAACTCCAAAAATGTAAATATCAGTTGCATTGATTGCATCCCTTCACAGAAAATAATTCTCGAATAAACAGCATGTTTTAGAGTAAAATTTATTCGAAATATTAGATGTGTGATAAAAATATGTTAATAACAAACAAGCGTATTTACTAATGCATTGAAACAGAGTCCAGATAAACTGTTTGTTCCCTCAAGACAAAATTCGCCCAAATAAGACTTAAGATTCTTAACAATAACAAAATAAGACCACTCAAAATTCATAGATATGCGCATTCAAAATATAATATGACGTGGAAACATGTGAACAAGATGATGATTCAACTATAAATGAAATAATGATGTTCGAGTTATGTATGCAAGAGTGTCATTCTAAGAAAGGCAGCGAAAATATACATGTGATTAGAGTATGTAATATACTCATAATACCTTAATATTTTATTTGCTAAAAAGTAATACGAAACACGTCGTTTTTTATAAATTAAAAATCACAAAATATTATTATGATTTGAGGGATTTTGTATAGGGATGGATCCAAAAAAAAATATTGGGCATTTGAATAACTATAAATATAAAATACGAAAAATTACTCTATTATTTGTCCAAGAAAAAGAGTTTTATTGTATGTTGGATACAAATTTTAATTAAATTGTTAAAGTTATTATAAGTAGAAATGTAAAATAAATGTACAATTTGTAGGAGTAGTGAGTAGAATAAATGTATATTATTAGTTAAAAGTTAAAACAAAAATACAATTTATAGATAAATAAGATGTAATAATTCATAAAGTAAAGTGAATTTTTTTTCGTAGACAAAATCAAATTAGGTAAGTAAAACTCTTACGTGGATGGAGGGAATACTACATAATGTATTGAGGATTGAGAGTTTAAAAAGTTGCTTATTTATTATGAAATTCCTTCCTGCCCAAATACACATAAAATCTCGCGGATACCAGAGATGATACTTAGTGAGATACCTTGACACAGCAGAAAACAAAACCAAAATCACCAGATACGAACACACGATATGGTACCCCAGTTCGGTGATAGAACACCTACGTATGAGGGGCCTCGCCCAGGGAAAATGATTCACTATGAGAAATTAAATTACAGCATGACTTACACAAGACTCAATCTTCTATGTCTCTATAATTTCTCAAAACCTCAACACTAGTAAAACGTCGAAACCTAGATAACACTAACTTTCTAAGTGTGAACCCCGACAAACACACCTACTCCCTTACAACACAAACTTCAACTCACAAAGGAGATAAACTGAATAACTACTTTGCTACCAATAAGATTAAACGCAAAGTAAGAAATTACCAGAACATACAATCCAAGCTATGATGTTCTTCACAATAAGAAGCGTGCTGCACTCACCAACTGCTCGAATAAATGCACAAGTGACCGAACCCTTCTTCAAAGTGAAACTTGACTTATATAGATGTGAGAATCAAGACTCCTCCCTTGATTAAACTCTTCCAAGATAGCTGATAAGTCGATCCAATCATAATAAGAACCAATAAAGATTATCTGAAAACCTTGAACTTATCTGCAAAGAAATCTTCTAAGAATATTTCGATGCGGTCGGGGTAACAACTCTGGTAACTCAGAAGGTATCAATGACCAAGGACTATATAAATGACAATTATAGAATAGAGTATCCTACTCTAACATTCTCCCCCTTCGTCATTTATATAGACAAAACATAAAATATTGCTTCAACACGTGAACGAACTACAATATATGCATTAGCTCCCCCTTACATCAAAAACTCCCCCTTAAACGATGATATCGGAGTAACACAGCAGTAGAAGATAGATGCAATAAGCTTCTAGCAAAAGGGGTCAAAAAGAGCTAAATAGCTAAAACATATAAGCTCAAAGGGTCAGAGATACGAACCACAGAACGGAGTCCAACATAAACCACTCCAACACACACAACTCTCCCTTTTTTTGTCTCAATGAATGACAAAGGTCCAGGTAGAGTTTCCACAATCAGCCTCATCATCATCAGTATTAGCTGTGTCATCCACACTATCTTCCTGATCAGCTTCACTTCCGACATCTGAATCAGCAACACCACCTTCCTGATAAGCTTCATCCCCCGTGTCGGTATCTTTAACTTCACCATCCCTGATCTCATCACGGGTATCATCACCTGGAGCTGATGCAGGGCTTCTTAAACCAACAAGAATAGAAACAAAAATAGCTTTGTGCCCTTGAAGTTGAGTAATCAAAGAATTGAGCATAGCATCCTCCAATTCTCACTCGCGAATCATGTGAGTCTTGTGATCAACATTAGCTTTGGAGGTACTAGCACCAACATGGAAGATGCCCATCTTGGAAGAATCTGCATCAGTAGGCAGATAAGTAGTAGCCTTGGCATCGACAAAGATTTGAGCAGCTTCAGTGCCCCCACAATGGGGTACATAGGTCCGTCTCTGATTCTGTATACCACTTATGGAGATGGTATACGTAACAAAAATCTTAATTATAACTATTATTAATTTTATAAAATCTTAATACATTCATACCAAACAACATATTATATTTTACAGATATTTTAATGCATTTTACTAATTATGATATTAATGTGACATATAGTAAAAGACATCTCAGTCAAATATACCATATCTTATCTCATATCGTGCACCAAACGAGCCCTAATTGTATAGACCGTAGTATATTTTGGGTGTGTTTCCTTTGATTCTAAATTTATATGAAGAAAAAGTAAGATAAAAAAAATATGGGAAAATTTATTACGCTCATCTTTTTCATCTCATATTTTTTAGGGTGAAAAATATGTAAAAATATTATCACATTCAAAGTTCAGTGACGAAGCCAGAATTTGAGTCATTTAAATTACATAAAAAGTCAAAAAATAAAATAAATAGTGTTTCATAAATCGCAATATTTCTCTCATATTTTTCATGTTCTGAAACTTCTGCATAATAACTTTATTAGTAATATTTACAAATACATCTTTTCCATGTAAGGTACTAACCAAACGTTTAAAAGATTGTCTCACATACGATTACAAAGAACACTTTGATGATCTTCAAACAACAAGAAACTGGGTTAAGAAATTATCATCACTCACATTCTCTAAATTCCAATCATCATCAATCCATCTGTTCAATATCAAATAGAAAAGCAAAAAGATAATCTTCAAAAAAATAATCCATAATTAAAAGAAACACGACACTGAATTGGGTAGAGGAAACGAGCATGCTAGCATCAAATTACAATCCAAATCAAAGGAATTTATATCTATAAAGTCAATTTGAAAATAAGAGAAGAAAATTAGTCTCCCTTGGAAACAATTAACACAAATTCAATTGAAAGAAAAAAAAGTCACATTTGGTTCAATATCTAATACTCTCTCTGTCCACCAATTCGTGTCCTAGGGGAATGATTATTTATCACTTCCCCTAGGACACAAATTGGTGGTCGGAGGGAGCAATAATTTGTCTACAACAACTTGCTTCCTTAGTTAAATCAAGAATTTGAAAATTTACAAAGATTAAGGATGGAAGATGAAAAAGATTTCCACTAAAAACTAATACTGTCTTCGTCTCACAAAAATATGAACATTTTGCCATTTTAGGATTAATCTCTTACTTTTCATAAAGTGAGACCCTTTTTCCACTCACAATACACTTTTACCTAACATTTTTTAAAACTCGTGCCACTTACAAATGTTTATGTTTTTGTGAAACGGAAGAAGTATAAAATTTATGATTTTTTTATAACATATATGTGAAATTATAAAAATCACCCCTATGTAATTTTCAAGGGAGATCCAGTGGCTCCACTATCCCCTCTGACTTGGCCCCTGATCACAGCAATAACCCATGATAATATTGTCATAAATTAAAGTAAAAAAGAGGAAAATAACCTATGATTTATTATCATGAATTAAAGTAAAAAAAGAGGAAAATAGGATGCTGAAAAAGAATTTATGATTGAAAAAATATTCATTTCACAAAATATATATTTCCTCTATCCCCAAATAACTTCATATATTTTCTTTTCGGGATGTCCCCTAAATACATTTCTGTCCATTTTAGGACATTACCCCACCATAATAATACTTTATTTATTCTTATTTTTTAACATTTCACCATTCTCAATATTAATTATAATATATTTTCACCACTTTCAATATTAATTATAAAACTTTTTTTTTTCTTTATCAATATACTTAACAACTTTTCCTTAAAATTCGTGTTGTCTTCTATTAGGAAGTTATTTGATGGACGAATGGAGAATATATATATAGGGAGAGGCTAAAATAAAAACCAAATTTAAGCTATAAAATAAGAACCATTATAGGCCCTAAGATTTTCATATTTCAACGGCCAGATCTTAATGATCTTAAAGTATGCAATTAATGCCAGATGTACTATTAGTCTAGAATGGTAATTTCAATATTTTAACAGTTATCTTTTCCTTAAATAAAGGAATTGCGTTTTAGCAAATACATAACATTCCATACACACAAAAATAATTCGTACCAAAATAATTCATATGAAAACTAAAAACAATTCATACAATCAGAGTTGAGGCTAAAATAATTCGTACGAAAACCAAAACAATGCATACATAAACCAAAAATAATTCGTACGTCAATAAAAAATAATTCGTACAAAAACAAAAAATAATTCATGCAACACATATATGGTGAGGCTAAAATAAATAATTCATACGTAAATAAAAAATAATTCGTACGTAAATAAAACATTAATTCATATACTCCCTCCGTCCCATGAAGCATGACACAGTTCTTTACGGCACGGGAATTAAGAAATTGGTATTTTGTGTGTTAAGTGTGGTAGGTGAAAAAGTGAAAATGTGAATAAAGGGTAAATTTTTTGCCATTTTTAGAAACGTGTCATGCTTCGTGGGACAGACCAAAAATGAAACTGTGTCATGCTTCGTGGGACAGAGGGAGTAGTATTGACATAAAATTCATATATGAATGCGACAATTCATTACAATATATTTATATCACAATTCTATTTTGGTACTCAAAATAATATAATTTGTGTATAGTATTGTTGTTCTTCTGTCACAAGAAAAATATGAAAATCAAGCATTCATAAATTTTTGGCATATAATTCATACATATGAATGCGATTATTCATTACATGATATTTATATCACAATTTCATTTTGGTGCTAAAAAATTATAATTTGTTTATACTATTGTTTCTTGTAACAAGGGAAATATGAAGTAATGGATTTCTAAACAGCTAGATTTGGGGATGAAAGATATAGACATGGTAAGTCACAATTAATATTTTACTCTTTTACCCTTACAGCTAGATTTGCTACGAATCATTTCCTTTAATCATACGAATTATGAAGATTAGGTAATTTCAAATCTAGACCGTTGATTATAAGTAGATCTATGGTCAATATATGTTCCTATTTTATACTCTAAGGGGAGTTTTCATCCTAGCCCTCCCCTATATATATATATATATATATATATATATATATAGGGATGGGCTAGGGTGAAAACACCCCTTAGTGTATAAAATAGGAATAAATACTCACCATAGATCTAATAAATTGGACGGTCCAGATTAGGATTTTAGTAATTAGTCGGTTCAAATTAAATCCAATACTAAATCATACATAAAAATTGCTTGCGGCTATTTTGGTAAAAAAAAAAAAAAATAGCTGATGATATGCACCAACCTACCTCCGAGAATAGTGTCCCATTTAATAGGAAAGTAAATTATGCTATCATTGACTTTGGAATTGAAAGGATTTGATTATATCAAATGAATCTTTGATAATTAATGCCTAGCTAATCTACTGTGTGAAGAAATAATAAATTATATTTTATTAGTGTATGAATTAGAAGTTGTAGGGTTTATTTTTCCAATTATCTCACTTCATCACTTCCGGCGGAGAGACCTTCTTTGTTTTTTGCTGTCAGACGACGATTCATACCAAAAAAAATAAAATTAAACTGGGCTAGAGGAATTTAGATCTGTAATGGCAATTACAAAATCTAAGAGGGCGGGTATGTAAATAACTATTTGGTGCTTTTTTTTAATCTTGGTTGAAAAATCGGCGACTTGGATTTGAACAGTAGAATAGGCTGTGGTTTTCGATTAATTTACATTCACTTCGTGATATATGAATTAGTAGTGGTAGTTGGATAATATGCGCTTATTGAGTTATAATTTTTTTTATTCAGACACCGATCTATGTGTACTAAAGGAGAATGTTGTTTGAATTAGTGTCATTGTCGTGCTCAAAATTGTATTTTATAAGTTGTTGTGTCTGCTTTGGTTCTTTTGAGGTGGACCTATTGTTTTGTATATATTTTTTAAGATCATTGATTCAGTAAACTTTGTGGTCCCCTCATTTTTATATTTCCCCATCGATATTGAGATTTAATATCTATTTTGTTGGTGAATCCTATATTTTTTTTGCCTTTTTCAGTATGTGTGTTATTTTATGGTTCGGAACAGTAAACAATTGGTGTTTCCATGTGTTTTAATGTTTATATTCATGAATTTGCGGCGGCCATTGGATTAATGGTATTAGCATAATAATTAGGACGTACCTGAAGAGGATTTAGGTATGAATCGTTTTGACTTTTTACTTGAATCAAAGTGGAATAAACCAAAATACATATTTACTGTGTTATATGATAATTACTATGATTATGAATGGAAAATATATTCGTATGAAAATATTTTTTAACCCTTTATTAATTTGAAATATGAATAGGGACAGGTACCTCGAAGGACAAAGGGAAAGAGATTGTTACAGGCGACCATGAAGATGATGTTTTCCAAGGTTATGGCATTATTGTTCTTGTTTATAACTGGATGTGTATGTGGGCATCTATTAATATTTGCAGTGAATTACACTCTAATGTTGTGTGGATTCTTTTGTGTGAGAGGTTATGAAATGAGGTTTTGTTGTGTATTTTTTTTTTGTTACGGTAACATGTTTGTGAGTATATTATGTGAAACCACAATCTATTTAGTATGAACCGTTGGTGTTAGTTGGATGAATATGTGTACCATGAGTGCACAATATTTAATATGTGAACCGCCTGTTGTGATTCTGAATCATTGCCTATTATTGTATGAATCATCATATCATCAGGATGAATAAATGACTTATATGTGTGAACCAGTCTTTGTTTTGTATGAACCAAATCATGTGAAGCATGAATCTTTTATATCAATTATATGAATTCATATGTGATAAATAACAACATCATTATCTAACGTTAGGAAATGTCATGTGAATCGCAGCGTACATTCTGAGCAGGAGACATCGGATGATTCGGTAGACGATGGTGGGTCTCCTGTTGCAGTTGTCAAAAAGACAAGGCATGAGAAACGCAAAGAGGCGATGGTGAACTACAAGGAGTGGGTTGTCAGACGTTATGAGGATTATCCTACATTGTTTACGAGGACAACTCCTTCTGTGTTGATGAAAGCTGTGGACCAGATGAACGAGCAATAAAAGCATGCAGTGGCAACTTTGGGATTTGACCATTTGCTGGATCTCCCTATTAAGGATCTACCTGGGAAGCTTAATTACTGGTTGATGGACAGTTACAATGCTCATACGTCAGAGATTGTTCTTCCTGATAAGACAATTCCGGTCACCGAGGAGGATGTGTACCGAGTGATGGGATTTTCAAGAGGCTATAAGAATATTGTTCTAATCGATAATGAGGATAGAACACCTTTGTTTGATGATTGTAAGGTGCAGTTTCCAGGAAGAAATCCAAGAAAAATAAAAATTAATGAGGTGAGGGATGATATGTTAGCTTCCCAGGATGGAAGTCGTTGGTTCAAGATTCAGTTTATGATATGTGAACTATTTAGTATGAATTAAGTTTTTTTTATATGGATGCACAATTTTATTTGTGTAATCATTTGAATTCTGAACTTATTACGCGCTTAATATTTATTAGGTCTATGTCATTTTCATCCACAATTTGTATATTTCAGTTGTATTTTTTTTTGTTACGTTGTACTTATTTTTGGTAGAGGTAATTAATAAATTGAAATTAGTGTTAATTTGCGGCAAAAAAAAATTGGAACCATCTAATGCGTGGAATCATATTAGGTTGGTATTTTTAAGGCATTCAATATTTAGAAGCATTTAATCTGTGGAATCATTTTCATATACAGACTGTACTTTAAATAAAAAAAAAATTGCTATGGGAATGAAACTATAAACCGAAAATGTGGTATGTTTGGTGCCTACAAGTGCATGAATGTGTAATTTGATCGGCATGAATTGATATACATTTTTATTTAAATGCGGTTGACTCAAGTACATACAAACTTATAATGATTCAATGTTTGCTAAATAACAAATTAAATATTCCAACTTGTGGCATGTTTACACAACATAAAGACTTAATTAGTAACTAAACAGTATCATATTTTGTATCCTAATTTGAACGATAAAACAATCATATTTTGGCGGTGCCCTGACGAACCCCGAATCCAACCGCATATCCATAAACAGAATAAAAATCATCGGCTTCATCGAGTGTTTTGAAAACTTCAACTATGTAGGGTTTCTTACTAGCCTCACAAGTTGGCAAGTATGATTGAGAAACACCAATCATGCCCTGCTGAATTTCATTTCCTGGAAATGGAACAAATTAAAGATTCAAAACTAAGATGAAATCACCAATAATACGTTGCATGAATCACATATTTCATTGCATGAATTGTCTTATATAAAACTGAATAGGACACGTAATTATTCCAATACTGAATCCAGCCCTTTGATTCGTGCTGTAACAACGGGTGATTCATGAAATTAGGGGTGAGCATTCGGACGGGTTGGGTTGAAACCGAACCGAAATACCCAACCCGAAACCCAAACCGCCTAAAAAATTTCGAACCAAACCAAACCGTTTGACTGGTCAAAACCGAACCAAACCGAACCGTAAATTTTCGGTTCGGTTTGGCCAAAACCATTTTTTTTTTATTTTAAAAAAAGCTATAAGCAAAAATTAAAGTACGATGAATAAGCAAAAATTACCACATCTAGATAAATCCATTTACTTCTGCAATCAAGAGTTTATAAAAACTAAAGAACAAGCACAGAATAAAAATCTTATGTACTTTTGAATTTAATGTAAAGTGTAAAATTCTAAATTTAATTTTTAAATATTAATTAATTAATTATTTAAAAATAAATATTTATTAATTATATTTAAATCGGGCGGGTTCGGTTTATAAACCAAATCGAACCCGAACTGTTTTCTGGCGGTTTGAAATTTTTCAAACCAAACCGAACCGTTTTCTCTACATAAACCGAACCAAACCGCCCGGTTTGGTTCGGTTCGGTTCGGTTTGGCAGTTCTGATTTGGTTTTGCTCAGCCCTACATGAAATTCAATTTTCGATTTGTTCTGTATCAACACGTAAATCATGCATTTTAACTATGGTTGTATCCAAACCTTTGATTCATAGTGTTTTTGTTCACGAAAAATTATGTATATCTATCCCATATTATATGTTACTAATTGAAAGTTCTTTCTCCACAAGTAATAGAATGATGAACTGTTAGGTCCGGAGGGTCTCGAATAGGTGTACTGGAGGGGGGGAATACACATATAGGCTATTTTTACTCAAAAATAGTGGGATCTCAAGATAGAGATCAAAACAAAACTTTACACGCAAACTTAGACGCCTGTTAACTGAAAGGAATTTTGACCAAACAGGGTTGACGACTGATACTGAAATACTCTTCAGTAATGAGCTATCAGTTAAGTCACTGGAACTTAACTGATGCACGTTAAGGCGTCAGTCGAGTTTGCTAAAACAGAGATGTTACAAGTCTTCCTGACTATCATAGGATAGATCAGTCAGACTGATAACATACGCAGCAGAAATAACTTTGTTTCAAAATAGCCTTTGTTGAGCACGTTGTTAGTCTTAGGTTTCTCTTTGCATTTAATCAGTATTCAGTTTTATCAATTGAAAGAGCACAAGTAAGAATGTAAAACTGAAAGCTGTAAATAACACAGAGATTTTTACGAGGTTCGGAAAACACTTCCTACATTCACGGTCGGTTGATCAGACCAACAACTTTACTCCGCAAGTGTTTTTACCGGTGCACTGCAAACCTATCTGTGTGCTTAGCCGGGTGCACACAACCGAATCAACTGAAGATCCAATCTTCAGTACCAACACTTCACTCGCGTTGGATTTTCCACTCCTAGCACGAACCTGCACTAGGATCTCACGCAGTCAGAGTACCTTCCTTCCTGAACTCCTTTTCAACTCAAACACTCGATTCTATCTTTCGAAAGGAGGTTTGAAATCTTTCCAACTATACTTCAAAGAACAAGTTCTTTGGAGTTAGTTTTGACCTAGGCTTTGGGTAAACAGGGGTTTGCCTAAGGTCTAAGAGAATGTATGTAATCAGCAGTGACTGATTTTTGGCTTTGGTATTCTCTTTTTCGATTCAAGCTTTGGAGAGATTTAAGCTTTTGGCTGAGAAATAATTTTGGCAGAGTTTCAACTTATGTTGTTGAATCGGTGAAGATTGAAGTGATCCTCGAGTGCTATTTATAGGAGAGGTCTTGAATAGATCCGTTGGCGGAGAACGTCTTCAAGATTTCTTCCGTTGGTGAGGTTTTCGAATTTGGGTTGAGGCTTCAATCTTCGAGGTTCCTTGTTTGGTGAGAACGGCTATGTTGAAGAGCAGGAGATGCGACGTCTCTGATAAAGTAGCCACCACATAGGAATGACCTCTGCAGAGAAAGGAGGATCCTGAGATCTCTGTATTTAATGCGGCTGTACTTTTGGAGTACGTGGCTTCCTTTGAACGTTGGAGGTTCAGTCCTGAGGAAGAATGTCTAACTGAATACTTGACTTTAGTATCAGTCCGCTGAATCCACGTGGCACGCATTAAGTAATCAGTTCCAGACTGATTCTTCAACTGATACTTCAGTTGGTAACTTCAGTCTTCAGTCCTTCGTCCTTCAGTCTTCAGTCTTCAGAACAACAAACTATACTAGAAAAGAACTCTAACGCTTGAGTTCGAACAGTTCTAGTCTATTACAATTAAGGCCTATGGATTTTGGTATCATCAAAACAAGGATTAGGATATTTCAATAAGTTCCCAACAATTTTCCCCTTTTTGATGATGCCAAAACCACACAACAGTTCTAGACTAACAAAAGACTGAACTCAGAGCACAAGTTCTAAAACAGGGTGAATATTATTCCCCCTTAATAATAGAACCTAAAAACTTGTACTAAGAGAAGGAACACAACAGTTCAAACACAGAACGAGGAGAAAACAGAAAAATATTAATCAGAGCCTGGACAAAGAGTCATTGTCTTCAGGTTGAGATCAAAAGAAGTTCTTTTCATTAAAAAGTGAAACTGATGAGACATCAGTTTGAATTACAAAGCAAGTAAAAAGAAACTTCTTAAGGAAACAGAATCAGAAAACTAAGGTTTCTGTCCATGCAAGCTGAAGACTGCATTATTGATATTGTCGAGAGCCTCTGATTGGACATGAGTTGGTACCTTCCAAATTTTGTAGATGTTTTCGACTTCTCTTCTGATGGAATCTCTGTTCACGCCGTTTCTGGTTCTTGGAGGACAGACAGTCTTCTTCAGAGAATTTGAAGTCGGAATCCTAGCATTTCTCTGAGCAGCCTGCATCTTCTCAACCATCGCTCTTTCAGGCCAAATGACAAGGAAGTATTTCCAAGCTTCAATTTGGAATTCTTTGCTCCTGTCGAGATTTGCGAAGACAACCCATTTGGTGTAGCTTTCTTTCAGCTTTTCCCACCATTCATTCATGTCGGAAGGCATCCAACGATCTTATCGTTCACATCTATCCAGGTGGGATGCCAAGAGGCCTTCGCTGATATATTGAACTATTCTTTGTTCTTCTTGAAGCCTCTTTGGGAAGGGTTCTTTGGTCTCTTCGCCCATGGAGAGAGCTTTCTTGGCCTTTGGTTCTGAAGATGAGCAATTCTTCTCGTGGTCTCTTCCAGATGAAATCTCTTGAGACAGAAGGAGCTTGAGCTGTGGTGTTGGTGGCGCCGGAGAAGATGGCTTGTGCCCTGGCAAAACTTTGTGCCAGATCTTTGGGTAAGGAAGGTTCCAAATACTCTTCCCCCTTTTTGGCATCATCACGAGGGAGAGAGCTAACCTTCTTTTGAAGATCCTTGATGTCACTCAGCATTGATTGCATGAGCGAAGAGTTGGATGACTCTCGAACAGAGTTCAGCTCACTTTCAACTTTATCTAGGCGAACGAGGATCGGTCGGAGTTCTTGCGCGATCATCAGTTGGGCATCTGTAGAAGTCATGAAGTCTGTCATGAACTCGATGCGCATGTTTATGAGCTTATCTTGAATCTCAAGAAGTTGCTGCTTGGATTTAATTTTAGCTTCCAAGATGAATTGATGAAGCTCCTTGAGCTCTGTCTTAATCTTTGGTAAGTCGTCTTGAAGTAGGTCTCTTTGGAAGGTGAGATGATTGATTTCGGCTCGATTAATTCTTCTTTGGAGATCAATGAGGCGAGCATTGTGATTGATCATGTCGTCTTTGGCTTGAGCTTCAACAGCTGTGAGGTGCCTAAGGAACTTTGCACCATAGATATCATGTCGTTCATTTTCATACTTGAGTGTCTCGATTGCAAACTGCTGTTCGGCGATGACATCTAGCAGGGCATCAATCGGATTTTCAGTTCCTTCAGTTCCTTCAGGTATGTTGAGCTGAGTTCTGATGGGTTCTCTCATTTTCCACTCAGTTAAAAATCCATCAGTATCAACATCCGAGTCATATCGGATGACACCGGGTCGGTGAGAGATTTCGGTGATTTCCTTTGGTTGCTCAGGCAGAGCATCGATGACTTGTTCCGGTTGCTCAAGGGGAGCATTGACGATTTCTTCTGGTTGCTCAAAGGGACATCGACGATTTGCTCTGGTTGCTCAAGGAGAGCAGGAGGTGCCTGTGCTGGTCCTTGGGAGATATAGGCATCATCAGTGACTGAGGGAACATTGGCTGTGGTGACAACATCAGTTGATGGAGCAGAATGGAGAACTTCTTCTTCAGTGGGCGAGGGAGCAAACATACGCCCTTGACTGATGTTGAGGCCTTCTGATGGAGTTGGCTCATCAGTGGTGAAGATGGGTGGTGACGATGATTGAGGAGTTTCTGTGATGTCCTCAATTCATCCTTTCGGAGACGAGGGATCAGCGTTGTCAGCTGATTTCATTTCTGCTGTAGGCGGCGAGCAAGGAGGTGCAGCCTTATCAGCGTCACAAGGTTGATTGTCCTCAAAGGAGGATGACAAAATAGTTGAAGTTTCAATCAGCAATTAACTGATTGGATCAGTCATCAGTTGCTCTAGAGATGTGATATCAGCTGCAGAGTCTGCTTGAGGAGCAGCCTCAGATGCAGATGCTTCTCGGAGAGGAATCTCAAAAATTTGATCCTGTTGAAGTGGCGATGGAAGTGGTAAAGCATCTACAGACTCAGGGACTATAGGCTCTTCAAAGATTGTGGATGTACCAAGCATCGTGGTTGAGAGAAATTGTGCGTCCGGAGTAGCCTAGGGATTCAAGATAATCCATGGCAAATTTATCGAAGCCATAGATTACATCCCAGATTCTCGTGATTTGGAAGAGGCTGATCAAGGAGGCTTCTTCCATCTCAAATGAGTCTTCAGTTTCTATGTTTTGAAGACTGTTGACCTGAGGGCAGGGAGCCGTCTTCAGGAATGTGTAGGTGAGAAGTCTATGAAGATTCTGGTAGACTTCTAAAGATGTATCAAAATCACCCAGAAGATATCGTAGGTGTTTTGTTGCATCTTGTTAAGCTTCGGACTGCAGTGCCATGACTGCTTAGTTTTTATCAGATGAACCAGTAGGAGTTGGTTCAGAAGTGGTTTCCAAAACAGCTTTGCCTTTGGATTTAGGAGAGATAGGCTTCCTTGAGGCAGTTTTAGGCTTTGATTTGGGGAGAAGTTTGGATGTCGTTTTTGGAAGGGAGGAACGAGATCGTCGGGGTACATTTGTGGGAATGGTATGATTTGAAATGGAGGGTTCATGGACTTCTGATTTAGTTGACTCGGGGGAGGAGAGAATGATTACCTTTGTTTTAGGAGAGGGTTTAGGTCCACCTTTTGCAGCTTTGAGAAGTCGGTAACTATCTGAAAATGACAGTGTCTCCGGCCAATAAACAATAGGGAGATCCTTCGTCCCTTGAATGATAATCTGGGAAACCCTGTTTTCCTGTCGAAGAAGATTTGCCAGCCTTGTGTTCTGACACTCGCTGAAGAGGTGTTTGAGATACGCCTCTTCCCAGTTGAAGGGTCCGTCCTTCAGGAGAGCAGCCAAAATGTTCTTCTGAGGCTGAGAAGCTTTGTCCGGCGTTCCAGTTGCGCCTATCCAGCATTTTTGTACGATTTTGCCTAAAAGAGTGTATTCAGGCTTGAGAAGGGATAGAACAAGCGTCCCTTCAGCTGTCTTGTCTGGATTCTTCAATGCCTTTTTGAGGGTGGCATTTGCTTCTTCATCTGAAATAGATGAGGGTGATGGACCACTGTTCGGAAGCTTAAACAGATTTCTGACAATTTCTGTAATATTGAGCGTCTTTTCTTGTTTGTTTGAGAAATCTGGGGTTGTGAACACAGAGATTTCGGAGAAGAGTTCACCGGAATCATTGAATCTCAGATTTTGATAAAATTGTTGAACAACGTCGATGAGAAGATAGTCAGCTTCCTTTGTTACGAATGTCTTCCACTGATGTTGAATCAGGATCTCCTCTACTTTAGGATATTCTGATTTCTTTTCGAGTGAAGGATAATCCACTGACTGGTCGTATCTGACACTTTTAGTGAGGCATTCGTCCTTCTGGGCATCAGACTTCTCTCCGTCGGATTTAGACATTCTGTGAATCTGCAGAAAGAGAGTTTTTGGAAAGGAGAGAGTTCCCACAGTTGAAGGCTGTGGAAGATGGTCAGTAGAAATGCAAGAGAGAATGCGAAAGAGTGATGATGAGGAGAGAGAGTGATAGACGTGAGTAGTGGAGACAGGATGCAGGATGTGGTGACGAAGTGTGATCGTGGAAGATGGACTGTTACTAGGGCAGTTGAAAAGACATCGGCGGTTTGAAATCCGCGCGCCAAACCGAATTAAATGATTTTTGAGGTCCGTAATTAATGCCCGTCAGAAAAATACCTTAAAATAAGAGATTCAAAATGATGAAGAATATTTGACGCAATCTCTTACTTATGAAAATAGATGGCGAACAATTCATGCAATGATTAGAGGAGATAAATACAAATAAGGTATTTTGAATTAAACAAGTCCATTAGTAAAACACAGTCACCAGTCAACAAAAAGGTAAAAGTCATCTTATTCTCTCATCAGTCACAGTTAACGCAAATTCAAACAGGTTCCCAACAATCAGTTAGGGACAAAACTATAACTGAAATAAACTGATCTGCGTTCCCCCTAGATCTGATAATCAGTAATTATTATAACAGTTGACTAAAGTGATTGTAAAGAATAGAAACGAGGATAAGCAAAGATAAGGCATTTTAATACCATCAACAATTTGTGAAATGCAAAGAAAGACTTGAACAAAAGTAGGTTGACAAAACAATTCTAGAGCATCATTTACAAAAATGAATTTTAAAGCAGTTGACATTCTTGACCTTCCTTTGCTCTCAGCTGATGCAGAGTTTCTTGTTTGGTTTCTCTTGTGGGCTTCCAGTCGTCTCTTCAGTTTTCTTCCATTTTTCCTTTTTGTCTTCTTCTTGCTTCATGCTATTGCGAGATTCAGGCACAACGCTGGACTGGGTCTGAATTCCCAATTCTTGTTGAAGATGCATGACAGTAGATTCGAGAAAGGCCAGTTTGACTTTGAGCTCATAAGTAGCCTCTTCTTGAATGATCAGCCTTTCATCCAGCATCTGAATTACTTCATCGGTGAGAGGCCTTGCTGACTTTTGATCTTCATCAGCTGAGTCTTCATCCCTTGTGTCGGAGGGAGAAGTCTGATGAGGTGGAGACTCAGGGTGAGCTTCAGTCTCATTGATGTGATCTTCCTTGAGAAGACATTTGGAGATTAGGTACAGTTCGAAGTTGGGAGACCAGTCATGGATTGCATCCCAGATATTTGTGACTTTGAATTTTTCAAAGACGCTGCTCTCTAGAGCATCCATTTCAGCATCAGTGAGAACTTCGTCAATTCCCTGAAATTGAGATTTGGGCAAGGTCTTGACGAAGATGAAGAAGAAGTAGCTGACGAGGTCTTGAAACTCTTCAGCATGCTCGGTTGCCATGAGTAAGGGAAAGGTGTTTGTGACACAGTGTTGAGCCAGAAGTGTCACATAATTCTTGAGAAAAGCGAGCGGAGTCACTGAGGATGAGGATGCAGCATTGAGATCAACAGCAACTGCAAACTTGACCTTCTTGTTGAAGCTGTCAAGGCAGTAGTGGAAGAATCCTTTGAGAGGAGGAACGATTTCTTCTGAATGATCTCCATCTTTGTCAGCTGCTTGTGACTCCTTCGACTGTCGTTCTTCTTGACGTTGTGAAGGAACAATGGATGATGGCGGTTGTTGCTGAGCGGTCTCGGCATCTGAAATTTGCACTTCCTCTGTATTCTTTTGTGCAGCTTCTTCAGAATTCTCATTGAGTGGTTGTTGAGGAGAGTCAAGTAAGATCTTGACTGGGGATAAGGAACTGTCAAGGTTTCTTTTGACTGAACCTCGAGTTCTATAGTGTACCTCAACAATAGAGCCAGGAGTTTCATAAACGAGGCTGGAGATCCCTTTGGTTGAGCTCTTCTGTCTTTCAAAGAGATGGATTGTTGAAGACACTTGAGTGGTGTTCTTCCAGAAACATTGAATTCCTTTCGTGCTGTGAATGATCAATGATGAAACTCTTGTTCCTTGACGAAGATGTCGAGAGGAATGAGTCTCCTTCTTTTCTTCAGCCAGGATCTGAAGATAGGCCCTTTCCCAGTTAAATGGGCCTTCTTGAAGTAAAGCAATCAGCACCAGTTTGTGTGGTCTTAAAAGATGACCAGGCGATCCAAGAATGCCAAACCAACATTTCTTGATCATTTTGGCAATTGGTCTGAGATGAGGATGCAGTCTTGACATACTCAAGACATCTGTGATGTTGAGATCGGAGGATGCATCATTCATCAGTGTATCTCTTATGAGATCGGATGGCTTCATCATCCGTGAAGAATGGAGCTGGTCCTTCTGCTGGAAGATTGAACAGTTCTCTTGCTGCTCGAGAGACATTGACGGTGAGCTTCGTTGATTCTGAAAATTCTTCATTGGTGAAGATATTGATATCCGCTGTGAAGTCACCAGTTGGCTCATCAGTCTTGATGTTGTCATAGAATTCTCTGATGGTCTGTTCGTCGAGAATGAATTCTGGCGAGCTTTGAAGAAACCTTGTCCATCCATGGCGTTCCAAGATCTCTTTAATCTTGACACGTTCAGTGAGACTCTGAAGAGCGGATGTGACGATGGGCTCGTAACATACTGCTTGTTGAGAGACGGATTTTGTGGATCTTGCCATGTGTAGATTTTGAAATGAGAGGTTTATGCAAAAGTCTAGAAAATGTTCTCACAGAGATTGAACTGTGGAATTCACTGTAAGTCGTGGAGAGAAAACACACTCGATAGTTTTGGCACAAATGATTTCTCAGAGATTGAGTAAATCTTTTTCAGAAGATGAAACGATTTTGAAGAGAATGTGGAAGATCGTGCACAGGGCGGTTTCAATAAACTTTTGAAATCCGTGCAAATGGAGACGTGGTACGTGGATCAATCCTCTTGTTAGTAAAAAGGGCGGGATCGTGCAAATGTGTGACAACTATATTTAAGCGGAAATTCTACGTGTCATTTAAGAGAAAATAAAGAAATAAGAGTCATGACACATCAGCCTGAAGACAGTTTTCAGTCGAGAGAAGCAAAGAAACTCAGTCATTAAGACATATGAACTCGTTGAGAGAAACTTACACATTGACCAGTACTAGATTAGTCGTTGACTATCGTGGAAGTTTCCCCCTTAAAAGGATGACTGGTTCTTCTTCAGCTACTTCGTTGACGACTGTTGCTGCACTTTCTTCTCTTGTTTCATCTTTCTTCTGAATTGAAGTGTTTCTTCATGAATCACTTCTTCAAATACTTCTGACGTCCTTTTGACGTCTTTCTCTGTTTCTTCAAGACGTGGTAGAAGTTCTTGTTTCTGAGACTGAAGGAATTTCAGTCTGTTGAACAGTCTGCGCTCTTGGACATTTCTTCGATCAGCTTCGTCTTCGTCTGAGACATAGCGCATGACTGTCCTCCGAGCATCTTGCACATAGAGAATATCTCTGATGATCTGTCTGTGCTCCCTAAGGAGATTTTCAAATCTCGTTCTTAGGTCTTGATACTCTTGTCAGACTTGATCATATCTGCAAGTTCCTCCTGACTGTGAGAGGGTTGGACTCTGATTTTCTTCTGGAAAGATGAATCTGTCGTCGATGTCAGAATCCAATGGCCCAATCTCAAGTCCGTTGACTCCTCGAAAGAATGTATGGAAATAATCGCTGGAGGTGTCTTTCTTGATCCTGTTCATGATAAAGTGAAAAGAAGACACACAAGGTACAAGAAAGAAACACAGAACATGCAAACTCAAGAAAAATATCGAGACGACTTTGATCAAAGAAAATTACCCTCATAAGGATCTAGTTCAGTTAGAACCTAATCAGAAATAGAGTGTTCTTACGAACAACCTGCTCTGATACCAATTGTTAGGTCCGGAAGGTCTCGAATAGGTGTATGGGGGGGATATACCTATAGGCTATTTTTACTCAAAAACAGTGGGATCTCAAGATAGAGATCAAAACGAAACTTTACACGCAAACTTAGACGCCTGTTATATGAAAGGAATTTTGATCAAACAGGGTTGACGACTGATACTGAAATACTCTTCAGTAATGAGTTATCAGTTAAGTCACTGGAACTTAACTGATGCACGTTAAGGCTTCAGTCGAGTTTGCTAAAACAGAGATGTTACAAGTCTTCCTGACTATCAGATGATAGATCAGTCAGACTGATAATATACGCAGCGGAAATAGCTTTGTTTCGAAATAGCCTTTGTTGAGCACGTTGTTAGTCTTAGGTTTCTCTTTGTATTTAATCAGTATTCAGTTTTATCAATTGAAAGAGCACAAGTAAGAATGTAAAACTGAAAGCTGTAAATAACACAGAGATTTTTACGTGGTTCGAAAAACACTTCCTACATTCACGGTCAGTTGATCAGACCAACAACTTTACTCCGCAAGTGCTTTTACCGGTGCACTGCAAACCTATCTGTGTGCTTAGCCGGGTGCACACAACCGAATCAACTGAAGATCCAATCTTCAGTACCAACACTTCACTCGCGTTGAATTTTCCACTCCTAGCACGAACCTGCACTAGGATCTCACGGAGTCAGAGTACCTTCCTGAACTCCTTTTCAACTCAAACACTCGATTCTATCTTTCGAAGAGAGGTTTGAAATCTTGCCAACTATACTTCAAAGAACAAGTTATTTGGAGTTAGTTTTGACCTAGGCTTTAGGTAAACAGGGGTTTGCCTAAGGTCTAAGAGAATGTATATAATCAGCAGTGACTGATTTTTGGCTTTGGTATTCTCTTCTTCGATTCAAGCTTTGGAGAGATTTAAGCTTTTGGCTGAGAAACAATTTTGGCAGAGTTTTAGCTTATGTTGTTGAATCGATGAAGATTGAAGTGATCCTCGAGCGTTATTTATAGGAGAGGTCTTGAATAGATTCGTTGGCGGAGAACGTCTTCAAGACTTCTTCCGTTGGAGAGCTTTTCGAATTTGGGTTGAGGCTTCAATCTTCGAGGTTCCTTGTTTGGTGAGAACGGCTATGTTGAAGAGCAGGAGATGCAACGTCTCTAATAAAGTAGCCACCAAATAGGAATGACCTCTGCAGAGAAAGGAGGATCCCGAGATCTCTGCATTTAATGTGGCTGTACTTTTGGAGTACGTGGCTTCCTTTGAACGTTGGAGGTTCAGTCCGAAGAAGAATGTCTAACTGATACTTGACTTTAGTATCAGTCCGCTGAATCCACGTGGCACGCATTAAGTAATCAGTTCCAGACTGATTCTTCAACTGATGCTTCAGTTAGTAGCTTCAGTCTTCAGTCCTTCGTCCTTCAGTCTTCAGTCTTCAGAACAAGCAAACTATACTAGAAAAGAACTCTAACACTTGAGTTCGAACAGTTCTAGTCTATTACAATTAAGGCCTATGGATTTTGATATCATCAAAACAAGGATTATGATATTTCAATAAGTTCCCAACATGAACTAATTTTTTGAACGAATTCCAACAGTTATTATAGAATTAAGAATTTTTATTCAAGTGTATGTGTTGTTGATGAATTAATCTAGAAAACAAATAAGTAGACATGGATACATAGAAGAGAGAACTGCGAATAATAACGTACCAGACGACTCCAGGTGAAGCTCTAAAATGACAAATTGAATTGTGGATTCAAAATCTGTTTCGTGTGTTTTGCGTGTGTGGAGAAGATAATAGCAGATAAGTAGGTTTTTTGCGTGAAGCTTGGGATTTAATTTGCAGAGATATATTTTAATCTTCTTGATAATGTAAAGATCTGTTTTGATATGGGAAGAAAGTAATGAATATATGGTAACCGATTGTGATAAATTAAAACGACAAAATAATCCTCTAACCTTATAGGCGTTAATTTAAAGGCTTATCTCTAGGATGAAATCAAACCATAGGATCTAGAAAAATAAAGGGGTGAGATCCATTCCTATTTTATACAAAAAAACTCTGTTTTTATTTTAGCCCACCTCTCTCTCTCTCTCTCTCTCTATATATATATATATAGGGGGCCGCTCCAATGAGACCCTCTAATTTTAGTGAGATCTAGGGCACGATCTGGTGCGTTTATTTTATCAATCCTATGGCTGATATTGTATCTGGAGGGTGATTTTTTTTCGCAGGATTCGAATCCTGGAAGGAGCTGAATATTTTAAATTTTGTTATTCATCAGTATATACGACCCTGTTCATCAGTATATATGTCTTATTCATTACGAATTTTTTAAATTTTATTTTTCATCAATATATACATCTTGTTCATTAGATATATGTTTTGTTTATTAGTATTATATGTCTTATTCATTGTACTCATGTTACACGAAAAATAGGGGGTCTCACTGGAGCGCTCCCCTATATATATATATATATATATATATATATATATATATGGGGCGATTATTTAATAAATCACCCTTATTTTAAGAATTACGAACCAGCAAAAATGCATGAATTTTATGTATAACACGCATGAATAAACTGTATAAAGGCATGAATTGCGAAAAATAATTTTTTGCTACCTTTGGGATTCGAACTCAGGACCATGAATTTATCCAACAAGGTGATGAATCAACCGTAGATCTTGATGATCTAAGGGCTGAAAATGGTTCCTAATTTATATTTTAAGAAGCATTCTTATTTTAGCCTTCCCCTATATATATATATATATATATATATATATATATATAGGGGCGCGCTCCAATGAGACCCCCTAATTTTAGTGAGATTTAGGGCACGATCTGATGCGTTTATTTTGTCAATTCTATGGCTGATATTGTATCTGGATGGAGAATTTTTTTCGCAGGGTTCGAATCCTGAAGGGAACATAATATTTAAAATTTTGTTATTCATCAGTATATACTGCATTGTTCATCAGTATATATATCTTGTTCATTACCAATTTTTTAAATTTTGTTTTTCATCAGTATATACATCTTGTTCGTTAGATATACGTTTTGTTCATTAGTATTATATGTCTTATTCATTGTACTCAATATTACACGAAAAATAGGGGGTCTCACTGGAGCGCGTCCCATATATTTAACTTTTTTCACTTTTTTACGTAAAAGAGCACACCCCTTTTGTAAAATTTGTGACAAAAATATGTAATAGTATCGGGTGTGCGCACCCAACTACATTTAATTCAAGATGAAATTTGCGTATATAAGTCCGGGTTGGCCGGGTCGGGTACATGTATATATTCATACATGTGATCATTACAATAAACACATTTAATTATGTGGCAATGTCCCTTTGTATTTGTCTTTATTACTTTAGGTATAATCGAACGAAGCTCTGAAAGCTTGAGTTTGGTTTTATTTATTAGCCGGGCACATTAGCTTAGTTCAACTAACATATTCAATCCTCATTACCCATTCCAGCCTAAATAATCATTGCAAATAAATACACGCACATATATATAGATATTTAAATAGTCGTCATTTTTTAAAAATAAATACTTTCAAAAGTATTATAAATATATTTTTAGTAGCTTCCGTTATTATTTATAATGAATAGGGTGTATAAGGAAAGACATTTTCACTATGCGCAACTAAGTTGGTAGGATGCTTCCCCTTTAATCAATAGATCGGATTATCGGAGATTCGAGTCACCATGAAGAAAAATAGGGAACTATTATTAATCTTTTATTTTTTTTAAGTATAAAATATAAATGAAATGTCAAACTGATAGGTGTACTCGTGTAAATAGTTAGAGGTAGTTCACTAACACATTAACGATCTTGCTTGCTTAATACTCTATTCGTTCCACTCTAATAGGCTCACTTCTTTTGGGAACGAAGATTAACAAACTTACTTTTTAGGAGGAAAGTGAGTCCATTCTAGTGAGACGTCTCAGAAAGAAAAATAAGCCTATTAGAGTGGGACACAGAGACTATTAGCTAGCAAAGTGGATAAATTGTCAAAGCTCAAGGATGACTCTTTATTATATTATCGAGTCAATAAACTTCTAAAAGATCAAATCACTACTAACTAATGAATAGTTTGACTGTCTTTAATTACCTTATGATTGATTATCTCTTTCCATTTATCTCTCAGTCAATAAAAATTGTGGGGAGCTATTAATCACACTTACAATTTTGGTTAAAGTCCTCCCAAAACCACCAACTTTCAGAACCAAATTCCCATCTGTTATATATGATGAAAAAGTGAGTCAGCAAAATGTTGTAAATTCCTATGGAAAATAGAGAAGAATCTAATTCTAAGGTAGTAAAAATTTATAGAGATTGTCGATGCATTGCCAAGTTGCAAGGATAGGAGGGTGTTAATGTTAGGTATTGGCATAATCAATGCTGCAGTCAGTGTCAAGAATGTAGTAGAAAAATGAGTGACAGTGATATTATTTTCTGTATTTAGGAAAGCATGTTGGGTGGGTCGAATTTCACTAATGTTTATAACTTCAATAATTTCATATACTATCAGTTTATGGGCTTTGTTCATTCATTCAATTTGATTGGTCCCCCGAAACTGCTCTACAAATTCTGATTTTGAATTCATTCCTCTACAGCTGGTTCCTCCTGTCTCCAATCCCCATTCCAATTATCATATAACTATATAAATATTATTACTATCTTTTCGGTAGGGAAACCAAATATGTCCCAATAATTACTCATATTTTAATTAATGTAGATTCGACGTTTCAAAATATTATATGATAACAAACAAAATGCAACCATTTCATTTCAAAGTTTAAATTGTGTGCTGGCAAACGCGCGGAAGATAAATGACATAAATAAATTATTAAAATCAAGATATAGTATTATTGAAACTTTCTTGGTCGCCAGATTTGACATTTTATAGCTGTTTGCTTAATCTTTATATCGATTTGCAAGACATAAGTAAACTGCCCAAATATGTGTATATTTTTACAATTAGCCCAGCAACCACATCGAACATAAATCTACTAAATATATATTGTGAAAGTTGAAATAGTAATAGTAATTGCAGTTTATATATATCTCAACAGGCACACACCTAGTTGTAGAATGGGCTGCTGAGGATCAGGAATAAGTTGGGCTCATTAACTACTTGGATTTCTTCATTTCACAGCCCATTAATACTCAAATTTCATTTTTTGTACTCCTCTTCTTTCTATGAGAATCATGTTTGTGCTGACTCTGACATTGCCTTTCCTATTCTTAAAAAAAGAAAAAGAAATGATTATATATAAATACATGGACTATACTCAAATATTAATTTTAAATAAATTATTTTTTATCAAAAATATATAAATTTTTATTTTTTTTTAGAATTTGACCCGAGCCCAAAGTTTGCTAGCTAATAACTTGATTGTCTAGAATCCAATTGGCAATTTGAAGGTATTGTTAAAAAGTTTTTAACGTTATCTTTTTAATGATACTCATGATATTGTTAGGTTTTGGTCATAAAAAATGATCAAAAAATAGCATAAAAACTGATGTCATGAAATTTTATATTTATTTCTTTTTTCTAACCACTTTCGGTGATCAAACCCCAATAAATATAGGTATCGTTAGAGAACTATGATTAAGAGGTTTCCAACAGTATCTTTGAATTGACCATCAAACGTCGAACAATCAAATTATTAGCTAACAAACTTTTGAATTCATGTCAAATTTTAAAAATAAGAAATATATATATTTTTGGGCAAATAGCGTCAAAATCCCTGTAATTTTGCCCGTTTCGCATTTTTCCCATGACCTAAAAATTTCTCGTTAAAATCCATGACCGTTGCTCTAATTCTCGTTTTTCCCTTAGTGACATTTTCCGACCATTTATTAGATGACGTGTCACCAACGTGGCTCACTTATGCTGAGTAGATTAATTAGAAGCTAAACGACGTCGTTTTGCGTCTAACCTAATAGCGTAAAAATTCCTGAAGTTTGGCGCAATTCTCGTTTTTCCCTTGACCTTAAAATCTCACGTGAAGGGACTACGGAGCAGCACCAACATATTCTCCAACACCGGTCTAGACGTCCGTTGGGTTGGAAACGAAAACGGATCCGCTGAAAACTCTGCAACAATTTAGAGCAGCGATCAACACTATCTTATACGTCTTTCATGCTGTATAAAAACCCTAGTATATATATATATTATATATATATATATATATATATATATATAGAGAGAGAGAGAGAGAGAGAGAGAGAGCGAGGGAGAGAAAGACTAGTGATGGTTCCATTGTCCTCAACACGAATTGAAAATCACAATTCCATGGCCATGGCCACATACTACTCGAGCGTCGGGGTGATAATTTTCCGCGCAATGATGATGAGGAAGACATGGCAATTTTTCGTCTTCGATGGCTGACAGTGGATTTGAGGATTTTTTTTTTTTGGTGAAGAACCCCTAATTTCAGTTTGATTTCATTTAATCCTCAAAGAAAATATAAAATGACGACGCTTTATATTATGAATTAAATATTGTCGTTCGTTTCGCCGAAAAATTAATCCTACGTGGATTTTCAATTGCCATGTCAGCATAAGTTTGAGGAAAGATTAATTTTATGAAAAAATTAATAATCAGGATTAAGTTAATGGATTTTAATGAGAAATTTTTAGGTCATGGGAAAAATACGAAATGGGCGAAATTACAGGGATTTTAATACTATTTGTCATATATTTTTTTAACAAAAAGATTGATCCAATTAAAAGTTAAAATTTAGGTATAATTCGTCGTTAAATCCCAAAAAAAACTTTGCTTTTCTTTTTTATCTTTACATTGTTTGTATGTGTACTTATATGGTCGTACCTTAGGCAACATGTGTTTTGTACGTTTAAATAATACTCCCTCAGTCCTATAAGAATGTACTCCTTCCGTTTTGTTAAAGATTACGAGTTACTTTATTTTACATAAAATAAAAAAGTGTAAAGTGGTTAAAAGTGGAAGAACCTATATTTTTTTATATATACTCCCTCCGTCCACGATATCGTTCTACTTTGTAGATGGTGCGAATTTTAAGAAAGTGGTGGATAGTAGTTGATAATAGTGATATTGTTGTAAGTGGAGTTTGAGTCCCATTATTGTTGTGAGTGAAAATTTGTGTACCCTATTACTATAAATGGAAGTGAAAACGATATCGTGGATGGACTAAAATGACAAAAGTGGAAACGATATCGTGGACGAAGAGAGTATGCTACATTTGGCCTTTATAGAAACAAGTCACTTATAATGGGATTATCCAAAATAGAATACAAGTCATTTTTATTGGGACGGAGGGAATACATTTTTTTTTTTATATCATTTTGGTATGTTCTACATGAGTTTGTATTTTTTTTTTTTGGATACTTTCTTCCACTAATAAAAGTAGGATTCATTTTCCATTAATAACACTCACTTAATATTTATTAAAATTCGTGGCATCAATAATTATGCATGCTTTTGACGAATTTATGTCTTTCAAAAAACTTATTCACAATTTTTATCTCAAAATAAAAGTATATACTAACCCATATGCCTGTGCTTAAAGAAAACTCTTATCCTGCGGCTGCGCCAATTCAATTCTCATCCCTGCACCAACTTTGTCTTGATGTATCACTTAACTGAATACTTTAGAGAATATTCAATTTGCATATTGATAATTAGGAGTGAATATAATACTTTTGGAGAATATTCTCTTTTTAATTTTCATAAATGGTTGGAGGTTTTTTTTTAATAACACTTCCTCCATCCCCAAATAACTTTCTAGGAGGAAGGGGCACTAGTTTTTGAAACGAAAATGTGTAAAGTAAGAATAAATGAGGTATGCAGAATCAATTGTGATGGGATAATATGTTCAAAAATTAAAAAGAAGTGTTATTTGAAAACCAAAAATAAAAATTAAGAAGTTATTTGAGAAACAAAGGAAATACTAAAATTACAGTATTCTAGTGCAAAAATCACACTTAACAAGGTGTTACGCATTGGAGATGCTGTGACTGGGCAAATAAACAATTAAAGCCCTCTTCGTTCTAAACTTGCATTGTTGTATGATCATATTTAGTTTCACAGGCAAACTAGGGCAAGAGTCTTAGGTTTGATTAGCATGGACAATAATGGTATAAGAAATGAGAAAACATTGAGACATGATAAAAAAGTAGTCCATCCAAAAAGACAAACAAGTTGAATTATTATTCTAGACACAACACTATTGTGTAGATTGTCTTTTGCTGCATCATTTTCATGAGTCGATGCTATTGATTACTGTTGAAGTCACGGTCGCATCTGCAGCTACACTAAAAGGAGACTATATGTTTGTTAACTGCTAAATATTGCTGTATATTCCATTCTTTTTCTTTAATCAGAAGACATATTTCATTCTTTTCTACTATACTTTTTTCCCTGATAAAGTATTAAGAGCAGCTGAGCAGAGGTATGGCCAAATGAGCTTCCCAAATATTGTGAGCACAATTTCAGTTTCTGCATAATTCAATAAGCTAAAAACATGTCAACCATGTTCAAATCAATGTGCCGAATCTGACATTGTTAGTATCAGACTTCGATCCAATTGGTTTTTTTTTTTTTTTTATATATTGAAGTTCGAAAATAGGCTAGTTGGCACCATAACAACTAAGAAGGTATTATTATTATTATTATTATTATTATTATTATTATTATTATTATTATTATTATTATTATTATTATTATGCTACTCTTTTGATGTAAAAGAACCAATTTAGGGCACGAATTGTCTGTATAAAAAAATTTGAGGCGATGTTGTCTTTATAATGAATATGTCTTGACTCTTCATTGACATTTAAGGATATACAAAAAACAGTAAGTTATAATTAATGTTGTGTAAGTTCATTCAATGTGTAATTACAGATGACTAGTAGGGTGTTTGGCTAAGCTTATTTTAAAGAGCTTATAAGTTCTTAGAGCTTATAAGATGTTTCAATAGCTTATAAGATGTAATTTTTAAAAGCTTATAAGTTGTCAAAGTGTTTGGATAATTGAGCTTATAAGCTAGAGAGAGAATTTTTTTGTTAGAGAGATAAAATATTTTTTAGAGAGAGAAAATCGAAGAAAAATAAACTTGAATGATATATAATGAAAATAATAAATTATAGTAGTTGAAAAATATTTGTAAAATGATTGTTGCATATGAGATTATAAAAAAATAAGTTGAGGTAGATGAACTTATTTTTTGGGGAGCTTATAAGCTCTTGGAGCTTATTTTTGGAGCTTATAAGCTCTTTGAGAGCTTATTTTGCCAAACACTTTGGAGGAGCTTATAAGCTCCTAAACAACTTATAAGCTATTTTGAGGAGCTTATAAGCTCAGCCAAACACCCTCTAGGAGCATTTGTAGCCGGGGCTCGGTAGCGGTGCACACCAAGCTCGGCCTTCCCTCCCCAACCCCACCCCCACCCCCACCCCCACCCAATATTGCGCCTTACTCGTGCGCTCTCAACGTGGACGGGCACTCCGGGCGCAGACGACATTTTGATTGGGTGTGTGTACTGCACGGCTCAATCAGAAAAATCGATGCATTAAAAAAAATGTTGAAACGGCTAGAATTTGAAATTGGGCAGATCTTTTTTTTTTTTTTTAATTGTAGAGAGCCGTTCAACGGCTGTATTGATTTTATTATATTATTTTTGTTATTCCTATTTTTTTTTTGTTCTATAAATACTATGATCTTCCCACTCAATTTCACACAACATTCTTCTTCCTCTTCATGTTCTTTCTTCTATTTTATTTTATCTTCATTTCATTTAATTTGTGCTAGAAAGATGGAGGATAATTAGGAAAACTGACAGAACAACCACCCCCAAAATCCCTCTCTGGCAATCCAAATTTGTTAGGTGGAGCCTTCTCGTTATTATCTCAAGAAACAATTGCCTCTCTTACGGCGAGTCTTAAGGGAATTAACTTGACCGCCAATTTTACGGCGGTGGCCAACGATGAGGTGGAGGAGATTCCCGTCATGTCGACGACGACCAAACAAGGAGGTGTCTACACTCCGGCCGAGACGATGCTCGTATGCCGTTTGTATGAGGAGGCTACGCTGGACTCCGTGAAAGTAGCTGACCAAAAGGGTGGCGTATATTGGGACGCCATCGTCACCAAATACAACGAGCAAAGGCTCCGAGGCATCATTCCACGCTACGTGAATCAAATTAAGCCGAACTTCCAACGGGTCCAAAAGGACGTGAAGGTGTGGAAAACCATCTACGACAAATGCCGAGCGAATTGGGCCTCAAGCATGAGTGATGATTAAATTATGGCTCAAGCGTCACAGTTGTATGCATCTGAGCATGGTGATGTTTTTAAATATCCACATGCTTAAACTGTGCTCCGCAAAACTCAAAAATTCGCGTTTATTGGCAATGATGTCTACACCGGTCAACAAAAGGCTTGGACGATCGCTACACGACGACTTCTAGCGAGCAAGCATCTCAACGAGGCCCCAAGGTCAAAAGACGACGAAGAAAGACAAAGGAAAATGCAAGAAGAAAGTAGAGTTGACCGATGAGCAAAAACGAGCTCTCGAGACCATGGAAAACATGCTAAAGTCATGAGTATTTTCTCCCAAATCCAACGGGACCTCGTGGACAACATCATCACGGGCAAGGACACCTCACAAATGAATCCCGACGTGTTGAAGTTGCACTTGAAGTTGAGGACATAAAAACGTCACAATGGAATAATTTAGATTTTTATTTTTAATATTCTTTTAATACTAACTTTCAATCAATATAGTGTTAAATTTTAGTTTTAATGAAATTTAATGTTTAATTTAATTGAAAACAACATTAAAAATAAAGATAAAATAGAAAATAAAATTTAAGAGCTCGGGTGAAGGCTCTCCCACTATGGCGAAGAGGCTCTTAAATGATGAGGACCACTTAAAAGTGTTCATATAGACTCTCTACTACGAATGCTCTAAGAATAGTATATATATATCACCCACACCGGGGCCACACCACACCACACGTGACACACCCCTTACACGATCTAGCGTAAACTAAACACAAATGCTACATTAATTACATGCTAATTCCGTATAGTTGATTGCATAATGATGAGAAGAAAACATGGAATGAAAAATTCATACAAGCTCTCCATCATTGGTTATTTAACATATCTACAAAATGATAATCTAGCCAACTTTAATCATGCCTATGCTCATGCTGCGCCTTCTCTCCATTGAGCTCCGAAGCTGCTCCTTTGCACGCCTCAATGATTCCAGCACCTGTTTCACCGTCGCATCCAGAATTTCCGGATCCACCCTCTCCTTTTCCGACGACGTTTCCACCGCAACTAAGGCCATCGAATTATCCACGCCTTCATCAGCGGATGATGATTCCATTCTGCATCAAACCAAGACGTCTGTTGCTTGAGATCTATATGAGTTTGAGTGAAGACAAGAGACATAAAAAGCATGAGGTTCCTCTACTCACTTTGAGTATTCATTTGATCCTATTATTGAGTAAGTAGACTCACTCACACTCCATGAAATCAGTTGTGAATCATTAAATTCCTCCAGATCTACGGATTTAACTATCTCTTTTCGCATAATTTCCAGTTTTTGAACTTCTTCGGTTGTTGAAGTAGATGCAGAGGATTGAAGCCTCTTCATCAGGAATTTCAGCTTCTTCTCAGCTCTGTTTCTGAATTTCGCCTCTTGCTCTAACAGCCTTTCGACTTCCAACAGCTATGAACATAAATAAGGACCAAAAATAAGTAATCAAATTGAACATGATGAAACTTTGATTAGATTATTATACCCTAATCCCCAATTGGTCTGCCTCCTCCCTAGCATTTTTGGAAGCCATTCTCTCAGCAAGCAATCTCCCTCTTAAACAGTTCACAGTCCTCCAACTATCTTCTCCTTCAACCTTATTTTCACTGAGAAAAAGATATCCCAATTTTGATTTCTGAGATCATAGAGGAAAAAATAAAGAAAGAGGAAACTCACCTGCATTCCACATCTACATTGTCTGTTCCTGTCATCTTCACAATTTCAATACAAACACTGAATTTTGTGTGAGTTGAGTTAAGATCTCACAACAAGTGAAGAAAACAAAACAGGTTTTGGAATTTGCAAGACATTCCTTAGAGCATAGGGCACACACACAATCACTCTGCTCATACTTTAATGTCACAGGCTTGGACTGCTTGCTGCCCCCACCTCACCACACATGCCCTTTAGCTTCAAATTAATTAACATTAAATTTGTAACTGTTTTTCACTTTTAGCTCTACATGTCGTGGAATGGATTGCACAAAACATCATTTCAAATCTTTGGAAAAGCAAGCAGTTGTTGGCTGATTTCTCTATTCCAATTTCAAATCTTTCGAAAAAGGTGCAATTACGCTCCTCAAACTTTATCTCTTAACCAACTAAGCACTTTTATGTATATACGTAGGGAGTGATAATCACAATTATCATATAAAATGAGTTCACTGTGAAACATTATGAATTCATTGTGAAACATTATGAATTAAAAAAAATGGAGTAGAATTTTTTGCCACCTACATAATTCAAATGCTAATCCTGTTTTTTTAGTTAAGACCGACAGTTAATTTTGTTTTTAAAGTTGATCTTTGGACACTAATTCAGATGTAAAATAAAGAAGAGTATGGTAATGTCCAGCCAAGGTTTAAAATGTTTTATGTTTGATATTTGAAATATTTGATGAAAAGAAGACAGTGGAATTTTGATGGGATTGAGACAAAGTTTAGTCACATGCATTGTTGTTGGTATCTCAATTCTCATGCATCACCATTAAACCCCACTTCTCTCTTCTTGTGTACTTAGTTGTCACACATTTAAATTGCTGCAATAATAAATATGCTCAAACAGCAGCCTATTCTTTCACCACCTATAACTATTAACTACCCTCCAATTACAACTATTATTGTAATACCTGTTGAACATATATCTGCCTAATTAGTGGAGTCATATATACTCCCTTCTAAAAACAAAATTAGTAGTAATATATAGTACTCATCAGTGATGGCGCAACTGGTGAAGCATGTGGTACCACTTGAATATTTAAATATATGGGCCTGGGCTGTTATCATTTATAGCCTACTAGTGCTTTCTCAGAAGCATTTTTTGAGTTAGGCCCATTCTCTTTCTTTATCACTGGATCAATTTAATTTAGCCGAATGGAACCCTAATAATTATGAACATTTTAGAAACTCTTCCTTTTAATTCCAAAACATTCAGAAACTTATATTTGAGTTGTTAGTAAAATTAATTAAAACTCGAATCCAATTTAGCTAATTAATATACTCTACTGATTCTCTGATGAAAACAAATTAAATTAACAACTATTCAGAATATGTATCAATACAAAATGATATCATTATATTTATATAAAAGTATTATTTGGAGAAAAGGAGGATAGATTAGGTTAAGAGAAAAAATGATGAATAAATGGACGAGGCGTACATTTAGCCATTAATGGTTGAACCTTAGGCGTTGTGGTTCCAGCACCTTCGGTCATATCAATCTCCCCAACTTTGTCCCATTGGAAACACTGGATCAAGGATCCGAGGCCCAGCCCGATATTCAAGTTGGCCAAGTTCTCGCCCGGGCAGGCCCGTCTACCCGACCCGAAAGGGAAAAACTGCAGCCCCAAATCCTTCTTCACATCCACTCCCTCAAAGCGTTCGGGCCTGAAAGTCTCCGGGTCGGCCCATATTTTGGGGCTGTTGTGGATTTCCCACAAATTCACCAGCAAGACCGTCCCCGCCGGTACCCGGTAGCCGCCCACCGCGCACTCCGACGACGAGAGGTGCGGCATCACTATGGACACCGGAGGGTGCAGCCGCATCGCCTCTAGGATGATGTGCCGGAGATACGGCAGCTCCGCCACGTCCGATTCCGCGATCAACCGCCTGCATCCCACGTGGCCGTCGATTTCGGATTGCGCTTTTTTTAGGGTTTCTGGATTGTCCAGCAGCAGAGAAAATGCCCATTCTAGGGCGATTGTTGAAGTTGAGGTTCCTCCTTGGAGCAGCACCTGAAATTATTAATTAATTTCTTTATTGTTTTAAATAAATCTCCCACGATGCTTCACATTCTCAATTTGTAAATTCTAATGACTCCGTGTGGGTTGAATATGAAATTTATTTCGAAAAATAATGCGAAAAGAGTTGAATAATAAATTCAGCATATTTTATTCAAGGATCTCCTTCAAGCAGTATTTTATTATAGCTAACAAGTAACAACCAAGGCGGGTAATGCTGAGTTCATGTATGATTGAATAAAATATACTCCTTAAGATCATGACACAAACCATCATGAGTCATCAAGTATGTAAGCATCAACTATAATTTATATTGTTCTGAGTTCATTTGGAAATAAATTAAAATTAGGGCGTGTTTGGTTTTGGGTTTTAAAGCATATTAGTTAAATTAATACAGAGTAGTAAAGAGTTTGGTATTTTATAACACTTATGCGGACGGTTATGCGATATGTGAAGGCCCTGAGCTAAGAGTCCGGATTACGCAGGATAATTAATACCGTCCCCCTCGGATTACGCAGGATAATTAATACGGCATTGCAATTGTGTCCATTTTTAAGCTTATCTAACCTAGAAATATGAATACCAAACGAAAATCATGATTAATTAACCATAATAACAAACAACCAACCAATATTAGTAACACATATTTATCCATGCTAATAATCTAATTTAATAAATTTACTAACTATACTGACTAATCCCTTACCCAAAACCAAACACGTCCTTAGTGTTCAAAATCAATGAATATTTCGCTAAATTTAAATTGTTGATTAGAGTTTTGGTAGGTTATAGTAATTTAATTTGATTTTATCCACATCTACATATTCTTAATTGCAGATAGTATACCTTATGATTCATATTGGATGAACAAGTATTAATTATTGTGACAAATATCTTGAATTTTATCAACATTTTCTGTCATTTCTTAATAGTGAAGACAATCAAAATTCTAGTTAGAGATTATCCTTACAAACGTGCAAGTTGCAATCAACAAACTCAAAGAACCAATAGAATTAAAGAGGCATATTTGGTAAGTTCAGCGAATAAGCATATATCTTGAGTAATCCGATTAATTTATAAACTGAGGTTTATTGCTGCTGACAGCCTGTATTATCCCATGACACTGCACTATTTCTTTTGCGGAAGTTAATTTGATTTAAGTGATAAACACATGATTGATAAAATAATTTTATTTAATCAAATGTTCGATTTATATATATGATCCGGACCGTGATGAATAACTTGAATTGCAGCCTAATCATATAATTTGATGATTATTTAACACCTTAAAGTTAAATTAATTATTTAATCATCTTGGATCCTATCTTATAAATCTTATTTATCATGTGCACCGAACCAAACTTTTCCTTATAATATATATTTCCTAAACAAAAGTACATGATCACTAGCTAATTTGCATACATTAGAATATTTTGAATTATCTTCAAATTAGTGCGGTATGGAATATCATTAAAGATTTTTGATTGTCAATTTGTGTATGATAACGTATTTAGATGAAAGACATGTGGTAATATTAAGGGATTAAGATTGCTTAATATAAGAGAATATATATTCTTTATATAAACTCTAAATGCCATATTGTTAATCATCCACAGATACAATAATATATATATATATATATATATATATATATATATATATCACAGAAATTCAAAATAGAAGATCTGAATTTATGGAATTATGTTTCATACAATCACACGAAACTTGAATAAGATTCCCCAAATATATATGTACATATTTATATGTAAGCTAGTTTACGCAGCTAATGTATTTTTAATTTTGATGTGATTTATATGACAATCGAATACATTATATAGGTGCTTACAGAAGTGCTTAAAATATATATATATATATATATATATATATATATATATATATATATATGTGTGTGTGTGTGTGTGTGTGTGTGTGTGTGTGTCATGTGGTGGCTAATAAAGTTCACAACCTAGGCATGCAGTAAATTTAAGTATTATGCGTGTGCATAAAAGGAAACAAATACAGATGCATGCATCATGCAGTGTTATCAATCTCATGGAAAACCAAATCCAATAATGCAACGCACAAACAATTTGGATGGCATCTATTTCTAGTCTAATTATCCAATTCTGCAATCACTATAATAAAGTTATCTAATATTGATGCAATCTTTAGCTTACACCAAAAATATATCACAAAATGTGTCACGATATTTTTAGGTATAACAAAGTTTAGCTATATTCACACATATATTTACATACTTTTGTTACACACATAAAAATATAAGTGAATTTTATAAAAAAATAAAAATATAATAAATTTTGTAACATCTAAATTATCTCAAAATATTTTTTCTACACATGATATGATGTCACAATATTTTTTTAACTCTTCTCTCTCTTACTCACACTCAAATTTGAGTGTGAATAAGAGAGAGATAGAGTTATAATAAAATTTGTGTGTTAAACATACACACACAAATTTTATTATATTACTTTAATTATTAATGAAATTTAAAATTTTCAAGAACTAATTATATATATGACCATCATAAACAAAAATTGATTTTGAGGAAACCGTCATAAAAAATAATTACACTTTCATATATCACAAAAATAACTATACGTTTTGTGATATTCTTTTATTTTTATGACATCTAATAACTACTCACCTCAAAGGTTCAAACTATGTTACTATTAAAACATTTTGTTGTATCGCATCAGCAACTGAATTCCTATCAATCTATATATATCCAGTACGTATCAGATCGTCGTCACGCACGATGATATTAATATTTATAATTCAGATGTATCCATTATTATATTCTTGGAATGTATTTAATTAAGCATGCAGTCAACTGGAAAATTATTATTATTGAATATATAATATATAGAGAAATTAGAGTTACCAAGAGGAGACTCTTGATGGTTTGATCCGTGTAATAGTGAGGATCCGATCTCTGCAAATCGAGCAACACTTCCACCATAGTCTTCTTCCTCATCGCATCATCATCATCATCTCTATTCTCCCGATTCTCATCAATCACAGACTGCATAAACTTGTCTCTCTTCTCGTGTATCGCCATCAGCTTCTTCTCCACCTCTCGGAATCCAAACCACCGCATCAACGGCAGGAAATCCACGACATTCGTCTCGAACGCCACCTCCGACGTGGCCGCCGCTATCTCCTCCAGCACCTTGGCTTCGCTCGAGTTCTCCACGCTCCTCCCGTAATACCTCTTGCCCGTGATCATCCTGGTCAGCACATTGAAAGTGAACTCGAAGAGGGCCGATTTGACTTCGAGAACCTTCTCGGGCTCATCCTTGGTGAGACGATAGAGCTTTCGGGCCAGGCTGGAGGCCTCGTCGGCCCGAACATGCGACAGCGTCTGCAGCCTTTGCGTGGAGAGCAGCTCCAGAGACGAAATCCGCCTGAGGTTTCTCCAGTGGTGGCCGTACGACGACCACGAGAGGCTCGTGTAGTCGTAGCCGAAATATCTGCCGTTGAGGAGATCGGGGCGGTTGGCGAAGATGACGTCATTCTTCTTGGTGAGGCATTCCTCGGCAAGAGATGGCGATGAGATGAGGAGAACGGGCCGGGAGCCGAGGCGGAGGAAGAGGGCCGGGCCGTGGCGTCGCGACACGTGGGAGAGGCTCCTGTGGAAGGGTCTCTTGAGGAGGTAGATGTGGCCGATGAGAGGGAGGGCCGGGAACGGGCTCGGAGGCAGCCTTTTCACTTTATTCACTATATGAAGGGATATGCTGTAGAGGGCTGTCAGGATTATGGGGGATAATAAGTAAATTAACCAAATATTTCCCATTCGAAAATTGGTGTGTTCAGAATGTGATGGGGAACTACTATATAAAACGGTAGTGACTAGTGTGTCCTAGAATGTGCAAGTTGTTGAAATTAAATACATAGATATTTATTTAAAGTTTGATTAGAGCATTGGCAACGCCTTACATGATAGCACCTACTCGTGTAAGGCGTTGCAAGGCAGCCTTACACGAGGGCTACACGATAGATCGTGTATGCCCGATAGCGTTATTTTTTCGGCGCGTGTTTTACACGCGCCCTATTTAAAATATATATATATATATATATTGAAATTCGATTTTTGAAATTTGAAGGCAGCTTTGACTGCCTCGGTTTGCGTGTCTTTTTTGACTGTTTGAATTTATTTTTAATTTATGTAATTTTAATTATGTTTTTAATTTTTTTAAAAAAAAATTATGTAATTTTTAGGTTTTTTATTTTAATGAAATTTTAATTATTAGTAAAATGTGTTATTTAAATTTGTGCAATTAAATTTAAGTGAAAATCATAAAAATTAAAACTAAAAAAATTATGTAGGCTATCATGTAATCCCAATGCATGCAGCCTCCTTACACAATGTGGTCCCTCCTCATCAATTAAGCTATCATGTAACTCCAATGTGGATGCTCTTATAGCATGATGGTGTTATTATTTAATGGAAGAGTTGGTGAGTGCTGCTTGAATCTGCATGTGATTGTGCGTTTCGAAAATTGATAAATTAATGTTGATGGTGGAGTGTGCATGTCAAGATGTTGAAGTTTGTATTCAAATTGCAAATATTTTAAGAGTGTGAATGGGGACATCTTTCACTTAAATAGCTGACATCAAGTCAGTGTAAAAAGGTCAACTAAACCAACCAATCCAACGGCTGCGTATGCGTTCTTGCCATCATAAAATAATCAGGTTCTACTTTGTTTTCCACACAGAATTATGTTATGAAGATGTATTATAGGTTTCAATTTTCTTGAGATGTCCCTATCATATAACCAGAACCGATCACCTACCCACCGTGGGCAAGCATAATGTGCCCACCATTGATGTGGCAATTTTAATTTGGAAAGAGAATTAACATATCTTACTCTAATTAAAATCATCTTACTCTAATTAAGATTGCCACATTAATGGTGGGCACATTATGTATGCCCACGGTGGGTAGGTGATCGGTTCTGATCATATAACGTTGGAATGTACCCGGCCCATTTGATGCGGCCTCAGCTGTGTCATTCATTTAAAGCTAGCTTTGTTAGGGTGAATTCAATAATTATACCAAGGGACGTCGGTTATTTTTAGATCAACAGAGACTGTCAATCTAAAATCACACGTAACACCGAAGCATTTTTAAAAACGATGGGCCGAATAATTTTAATTATTTAGGCTTAAACGAATTTTGCCCACTGTCTAGGCCTGGCCCAGCTGAAGCCTAGGCCCATTTGAAGCCTGATACAAGCTCGAGACTAGTCTAGACCCAAGCCCGGCCTAGAATCCATCCATTTGAAGGGCCTAATTGATTTCCAGTGCACATATGAGGCCACAATTTTTACGTATAATTTATCTATTTGTTTTTTTAGAACATCAACAACCGTGAACCTGAGTGGGTGCAATAGAAGTGGTCCCCACTTCTATTGCACCCATTCCAGCAATGGTATTTGTTTTTTCAATTTTGCTATTGAAAAAGGGCGCCTTTGCACTCGGTGCGCCCGCTTGCTCCCTCTCCATCGCTCCCGGGTGCGGCAACGCTGGCAGGTGCGATAGGCCGGGTTCGATCCCGCCATTGCACCCGCCGTTGTTGATGCTCTTATTTAAAGGGGTAATGGCCTTAAATACACGAACTTTCATATATTTTTGGTGTTGCACATAAATTGATAATTCTGCCTCTAAATATATATACGGACTTTCACTTTTGTCTGATTTACACTCTACGACACTTTCGTCGACCTACAATCTTATGTGGCAAAATTGGAGAGTGTTGTTGTTGATTGTTGTTTAAGTAGGGTAAAAATGCCAAATTAGTATTAATTTGCCACATTAGATAATTTATTTTTCACGTTAGCAAATTATTTTACTACATAAGATATTTTAGGTTGTTGGAAATGTTGTAGTGTGCAAAACTAGACAAAAGTGAAAGTTCATGTGCAAAACCATAAATGTATGAAAATCCGTGTATTTTGGGGTCATTGCCCCTTGATTAAATTGTGTTTGAAAAAAATAATTTATGTATACATAGCACTTAAAATTTATGAAAATATGACTGAACAAATTGGAAAACATTTTCTCAAATAAATTCACAAGTTTTATAAAAACTTCTTAATAAAAGTTTGAAAATGCTCAAAGAAATCCATAAAATGCTAAAGAAAAACAAAACGTAAGTACATTTTTCAAATATCAAAATAGATAGTTCGACCCACTCGAAACCCAACATGGTCCACTTAAAGCCCAACACGGCCCGACCTAGCCCACTTATGTGACTTACCGAATGGGCCTAGATTAAGCTAGGCTCAATTTCGCATTGTATGGATAGGTCAGCGCCCGACCGATTTCTCTAGTTGAAATTGATCTTTGATTTGTGAATGAATATATGAAGACTATGAGTCTAAATATATTGAATAAATTATCACAATTGACAAGAAATAAAAACAAATTGCTGAATTGGGTTTTGGGCTCAACATCAAATTTGTGAAAATGAGGAGAAAATCAAGTTAAGAGCTAAGAACTAAGAATTTGAGTGTGGAGAAAACTTGAAGAAAAGAGTATTTGTTAGTTTTATTTTCCTTTGTATAATGACTTGTCTACATTTGATTTTAGGGGAGCTATTTATAGCCAATTGTTTGAGATACAGGACCATGGCCCATTTAGCTTGGTTTCGAAGCTTGAATAATAATATGTGAGAAGTGCAAATTGTTGGTTGTCATGCATTTCAAATCTACATCTCTATAGTCATAATAGAAAATATATATTTTTCATTTCTATTATGATTCTCCTTTAACCTTAGATCTACAACTTTATCTTTTACGTTTCGTAGTTTTGCTGAAATCGAATCTAAATGTATTTAAGCGCTCAATTTTCATCCTCATCAATATTATTCAATTAAACTTGCACATTAGTATACATCTCTAACGACAATGACTCCTAGCTATCATAATTAAGTATTTAAAAGTCATACCAATCAAACAACTCGTAATATAACTTTAAATAACGCATTCACGCCATACAATTTATTATGCTAATATTTAAAGTAGCCAATATGGAATATTGAACACCTTTTGTAGTAGTCGCCTTTTGTCACTTAAGCCTAAAATACTCTACTTTCATTTTGTTTTTCTTTCCTTTTTCCATTTCCTCCGATGCTATTTAAAAAAATATACTCCCTCCGTTGATTGGGATTTTCACAAAGATTAAAAAAATTTATTGGAAATGAAAATATATAAGTAAATTTCCTAGTATGCCCATATTTATTATTTAATGATGTATTAAAGTGGGAGTAAATTAAAGAATTAAATAGGGATATAATAATAAATGAGTAAAAAAACATTACTTTTTATGGAAACAATCCTATATAAATGGGACATTCAAAAAAGGAAAACAAGCCTAAGCATATAGGACGGAGGGAGTATATATTATACCGCAATAAATGTGGGGTGATGAGAGGAAGAAGTGGTCGATCATTTAGCATACACCCATCTTTAATGTTGAGACGGCGCTTGCTCTTTACTCTGTAGCATACACCCATCATTATAATGTTCATATAATGAAATACCAAAAGCAATTTGAACAAATAAACACATTCCATGTTACTCGAAAATTGGCACATTGAAAAAAACATTACTCCAGAAATAAACAAAGAATCGATGACGATTAATGCATACAAAAATAGGTGAAAGCCTTAATCAAGAACGGAGGCCGGTGAAGGGATTGGCTCCCGACATGAGCGCGGGCGGATCATACTCGCACACGATGTAGACGCCGCCCTGATCATTGCAGTAAACGATGCCGCTGCATCCCACCTTCTTCGTGTTCCGCCACACCACGTTCAGGAAGTGCCCGCACTCGCACCCCTCCCTCTCCGGCGCGCACCGGCACCGCAGCTGCCTGCTGTCGTACATCTTGCTCTCGCTGAACCACCACTGCACCACGTCCCGCGGCGAGAACTCCCTGTACTTCATGAAGAAGATGTTCTCGCCGTAGGGGCTGCTCGAGTGCCTCCGGTAGTTGCAGTCCCCGCGCCGCCTCTCCGCCCACGCCTGCGCCACCGCTGCCAGCTTCGCGTCCCACGTCAGCGCCGGCATCCCCGCCGACCGCCGGAAGTCGTTGTGGGCATTCAGGTAGTCCTGCTGCTCCAGGTTCAGGGTCGGCACGAAGACCGCCGGGATCAGTCCGCCCACTTTGTTGTGGGCGGGCCGCCGCTTCCTCAGTTGCTTTTTTGGGGTGCTGTGCACGACCGTCGCCGCCGCTGATGCCGCCAAGGCGGCGGCGATTATCAGGAAAATGCACACCCTTGCCCTCGTCATCGGTCTTCCCATATTTGCCTGGAGATGTTTTTTTTTCTTTTTGTTTTTTTTTCCTAACGCATTTCTAGGAGAAAATGGATAGCGGCGTGAAAATAGAGACTATTGGCGCAAAATTTATTGGTTTTTCACATGTTCTAAAATTCATTGGTGGTTATTTTTCCTTATAATCTGATGACTGTAGAACAGAATTGATACGAGATCTGCGGAAGGAAATCAGTCCATTGAAAAGAGAATCGAAGAAATTATAATATGTATTTCTGATGAATATAACATAACACCTAACAATTCATTTGGATAAATTCAGAGTCCTTGACATAATATAGTCAAAAAGGAATTTCATAGAAGCAAACAGAGTAGAAGATTTATAGTAAAATGAGAGAGGTGGGTAGCTAGTAAGCAAAGATAGTGTCATACAAGGTTGTCCAGTTCCAATTATCCCAGAGCTCCGAATCATCAACACCATCTTCTAAAGCACCATAGTCGTCGTTGTAAGAGGCGCCTTCGTTGATAGGGCTCTCTTCCTTTACAACGTAGCTTTCATAGTCGGCCTCATTGTTGTAACCAAATTCGGCAAGCCAGCTCTGGGAATCTCCATTTTGTTTGTAGTCTTGGTTCTTGGCGGTATAATCTTCAATATGGTCGTATGTCAGGTAATAGGAATCGTCGTAGGATCCATCATCATCATCGCTGCTGCCCAACCAACAAAGACAGCAGGATCCATAGTCTTGCCTCCAACACCAACAAGATTGCAGCATCTTACAATCAGACATGTAAGAGAAGCGTAGCTGAGGATGTTGTGATCATGAGCCCCAAGTGGGAGAATCCCAGACATTATTAAAGAGGATTATCCGAAAGGAATCGTATAACTTTACACACAAAATATAACTTATCCTCGGCATCTTCAGGAAACAAATCAACTTTTTTCCCTCAAATCGACCGTGGCAATCGGCGTAAACTTAGACCTATGTGAAATTAAATTTTACCAAGAACTAATTTGGCATCGCAACATGCGTGTTGATTAGTGGCAATGGCAATGGCAATGGAACGATCTTGGCGTTAAATGACCCAATTACAGTTACACGAGAAAGGATGTTTAGAAAAATAACATCAATCATCTTTTAAAAGAAAGTTACCTAATCAAAAAATTACTACTCCCATTATTCTGCTCAATGAAGCTACTACCGTTCAATAAAAGTAAATGATGGCATAATCAGTCAAAGAACACAACATATTTCACAAACTACTCGAGACTTCTTCTCCACCATTTCATTCACCACTTGATCTAAACGGTTGGCAATAAATCACCACACATAAAAGTTTGTAGTCTGCAAAGACAAACTTCTTGAAGTCACAGCTAAAGACAACAGTATAGTTTTAATACCTCACAAATTGACAACACAAGTGTAGAGCATATAGAGAGACGGTACATAAATCCCAAGTTAGTGTTCCACATTATGAATGCTTTCAAGGAGACTCGCTGCCTCGGGGCGACCGTACTGGATCATCATCCTCAACAGGGCTTCTGTCCTCTCTTGGGCTGGGGCTGCGATTGCGGCCATTTTCCTCATAAGGACTCTCATCATACCTCCTAGCTGCAGGACTCACAGGGCTACGGCTAGTCTCCTTTGGGCTATCACTATTGTACCCGTCTTGCTCAGTCTCCACCCTGCCTCTGCTAGGTGAAGCACTTCGCTCTCTAGGCGCATCTCTATCAGGTGTTGGGCTGAGCTTCCTTGATTTAGTAGGAGAAGCGTCTCTCTTAAGATCTGGGCTTTCACCACGTGGACTTCTTGACCTCCTTTCTTTATAATCAGCATCACGTCCTCTTCTGGCGGCAGGGGACCTTGACCGGCTGAACACAAATTATAACATTCAGTCCAAAAGGCCCAAGAGTAACCGATCATACTTAAAAATAGCTCAAGATCCCATAACTTAAATAGTGAAAATGCCAAATGCTCAAACCTGTAACTGCGGCTTCTGCTGAAGCTTCTACTCCTACTGCGGCCACCACGGCGAGGAGAACGTGACCTTACAGGAGATCGCGAGTAACTTCGACCACGTCCGCTACTGCAGCACAAACCAAGTCAAGGAGGACTAGATGAGATGAATCATGTTAATTTAAACAAGATCTAGCCTTACAATGGTCAGGACAGAACAGCCCAGGAAACTTACCAACTTGAAGCATAAAACATGAGACAAATACAAGCAACACAATGGGGGGAAGGGGGGGGGATGATTTATCAATTCCTGAAAGCCAGCAAAATTCATACCTAAGCTTCTTAGGACTGTTTTGGCAGTTCCTCTCAATGTGACCTCTTTCCCCACAGCGGTAACACTTATTCTTCCAGTCTCCAGCTTTGCAATCACGAGCCCAGTGACCATCGATGCCACAATTGAAGCAGCGGCCAGAACCTGGAGCAGGACCCCTGCCCACATACTCCCGAACCCCTCCAGGCCCACGTGGCACCTATATTTGTATCATGCACTGTCAGAGGCAATAATAAAGTCCACGAGTTCTATCTCAAATAAGTTTCTAAAAACAGCTCAGTCGAAAATTTCAGGCAGGTATTGCTGGCAACATGGTATTCTACTATAAAGCCTAAATTAAGTGCAAATAAATAACGGTTGGTGCAGCCACACCTCAAGGTGAGGCACTGCTAAACCACTCCAAATATTACGCATCTGAAGTTGAGTTAGTGAAATTTAATACACATCTTCTGCATGAGGCAGTTGCCTTGAGGTGCTGGTGCAGTGAGTTTGGCTCAGGAGGTGCATGTAATTTAAAAGTCAGCTGTAATTTCCTTTTTACAAGTCAACCACAATTTAATGTCTCTTCTTATAAAATCAAAAGCTCATAGATATTTATATCTAAAACTAAACAGCCCATTCAAATAATTATATTGTAACGCTAAATTAATGTATTAAAAGTATAAATAAATAAAAAATTGCATGATAGAAAAAACAGTCACACGGCTCACACCAGACAATTCACACGACCAATTCTCTCATCTCCAGAACAACGCACTCTTTGATTAGATAATTTGGTGTTTTTGAGATACTTTGAATTTTCGTTTTGATTATTTTAAACCTATAAACCAATAATTTATAGTATATTTTTTATTGATATATATTGTTTTATATCTTTTTGTAATTATTGAGATTTTTTTTTGTCTTCCATGTGAGGCTCACGACTCGCACGCTTACCACCTTGCCTCGCCAAGGCAAAATGCCTCAGCTCCGCAGCTCCACCTTAATCTTTCCACAACATTGCAAAAAAACAGACATGGATCATCACGAGTTCATCCCGAAAAACAGCAGCTGTATCTCAAAAGGCAGCTTTTATATCTTCATCACACAGGTATAAGACAAGGAAAAAGAAATGCAATTGTCTCATGATCGCAGGCATAACAAGAAGGTAAAAAGTGACTTACACCCTTGGCAAATTCCACAATAATGCGGCGTCCATCCACATCTCGACCATCCAGGTTATATCTAGCATCATCAGCATCACGTGGATCACTGAATTCCTGAGCAAGTCAAGAAGAAAAAATCCCAACAAGAAACCCACATTGTGTGATTTGAGAAACATGTGATCAACTGATCTTAAGATGAAGGTTAATGTATTTAAAAAACACCGAGAGAGATGGTACATACAACAAAGGCGTAGTCTCGCTTCATATCCACATCGCGTACTCTGCGGAAACGGTTTCCAGAAACAGTAAGGCCATCAAAACTACTTACGTACTGCAGTGCATGAAACTTGGTCCTCAAGACGAACTAAACACCAGTTTGATTGTGGCAAATTCCATAAAAACATGCAAAGACAACATAGAAAATCGCCAAAGGCTTCTAACAATCGGCAAGAAATTCCACCAAGTCCACCCTCTCACCATTGACCACCAGGTCAGGCATAGTCCACCCTCCCACCATTGACCACCAGGTCAGGCAAAGGCTCAGAAACCTTCAATAGAATCATTAAAGTCAAACTCAAAGGAACCTAAGACGCATTTTTTTCCTTCACAAAAAACAAGATCACAATGATGCCCAAGCAACAACCATGCCTGGAAAGCAACTATGCTCTTAGTAAGAGGTGGGAAGCGAAGCTATACCCCATATAGCAGACCTCTGATGTAGTACAATGATAGAGGGAGAATAAACCAAAAATAGATATTCTTGGACATGCTTAGTTCAGGAAACTCATACGAGATATGGAATAAATATCACCAGATACAAATTCAAGTGAGACAAGAGTAACCATTTTCACTTTCTTTGTTTCCCCTGTACAAAAGGATTAAAAATGGACATAGCAAAATCTTTTGCAGAAGGTACAAGAATCTGATTGAATATTAAGTTGAATAACATTTATATGACTAGGAAAGAAATAATCACACACAAAGTTCCAGCATTAAGCAGGGAGCTACAGGTATCAGTACAAGTATAAGCAACCACAAAGTACAGAAAAAAAAATATATGAAGTAAAAATCTTAAAATTCTCAAGGAAGAGCTAAACAGTAGTAAGGAAAAGTGAAAAGTGAAATAAATTCAACGAGGATATGATAACAAAGGGCCAATTAATTACCTGCCATATCTACTAAACACATGCTCAAGATCGCGAGATCGGGTCCGTGAGGACAAGTGACCAACATAGAGGCGAGTAGTGCTCCCATATCTGTCCTCGTAACGTGGCATTGTACAGCTGCAGATTCAAATTGAGACTTATTAGACCCCAAGAAAAGATGTGCCATTTTGCACAAATATTGATTGGAGGCTTTACATAAGAAAGGTAAAAGATAAAACAAGTTCCAAAATCACTTCACAAGGTAAAGAATGAATAAACCGTAGTTTAATACATCACTGTGATCCTTCAAAATAAAAAAAGGATACGAGCTTTTCCACCCAATTACACTAACACTGCAAAGGTTCCATTTTCACTTCTGTTCTCTCTCTCTCTTCGTTTTTATTTTTTATTATATTTTTTGGGGGGTGGGAGGCGTTTACCCTCCGATGGGTGACACAAAATCAAATTAATCATAAAACCGTGTTTCAAACACCATGGCACACAGTCACATATTATAACGCCCGAAAACCAAGTAGATATTAGAGGAAGAAAAGGGAAATTCAGTAGCCACAGGTCCACAGTTGTGCAACAGAAGCAAATCCAGTCCCCCAATCGAACAATTTGAGGAATAATATAAATCTAAACGCCGGATTGAGTTTAACACACAACAAGAACATCAAAACACAGTACAGCAAGAAGGAAATAAAAATAAACAAAATCAATTCAACAAATAACGAATTATTGAAAAATAAAAACTAAAACACACATTTTGAAAAAGAATTTATTTATGCATAGGGCTGACAGAAGCATGAATCCAACCTTGTAATTCAAAATTCCGAACTTGAAACTGCAACCCTAATTTTTAAGGACAGCGTAAAAGGGGAACAGACGAGATCTCGACGTCCTTTTATAGTGAATAACCGACTTATTTAAACGGCTAAGATTTGATGGTTGAATCGGAGGGTGCAGAAATCATGGTTGGTGGGTTTGTGTTGGATCACTTGGATTGAAGGCCCCATATTTTGGACTATACGATTAAATATGGTAATCCTTTGGCCCTATCAAGGTAAATCAGTCATTAATTGAATTATTATCATGTACTTCGTCCCTGTCAAATATTAATTTTTTTTATTTTAATACGCTTTTAAAATTAACCTTTTCTTTTATTTATATATACTAGTACGTCTCATATGCAATGCCAGGAAATATTATACTATGTGTTACAAATTTAGTATTTTATTAATAAATATAAATATTTTTAAATTTATTACATCTATATATTATATAAAATATCAGTTTAACGGTAATATTTTACCGCCATATTTTCTCTATCCCACGTCTAATTATGATTCTCTCTCTCACACGATTCAAATCTCAATATTTGAAACTCTCTTCATCAAACTTCTCCAGTTGAGCTATGTTTACTATCTTCTTCAATTCAATTCTTGTGAAGGTTGAGCTCGAATTGATCTTTCGATGTAGCTTTTACATTGATGATTGAATCGAATTTTCTCTCTCTTTCCCCCTCTTTTTCTTGGGGTGTCCTCCTGAGTTATTGATAACACTCATGTTTCCATGATTTTTAATGTTCTTATTATGTTAATTTTATAGGAAATTGAGTGTTTGATGATTGTTTTGTGCTTAAATTGCTTTATATTGTGAAATATGTTACTTGCTCGTACTTTGATGAATTTTACAGAAATATGAAGTTCGAATTTGGACTGTTGATCTTAATGAAAGTTGTAGTTCGTCTCGATACGAGTTCGTAGGCTCAAACGGTTCGTAAATCCGAGTTCGGACGAGAAAGATATGGCCGAAACAAGAAAGTCACGCGCAGCAGTAAATAGTGCCCGACGGGAATTTCCGAATTTTCGGGATTTTGCGGGATTTTCGGATTTTATCAGTATTTTCGAGCTCTATACTGTATTTATCCCCTGTGCCTATATATAGGTCCTCTTTTGACCTATTCAGGGTTCCTTTTTGAGTTCCCAACTTTTATTTTTCAATTTCATAGCTTTAAAATTTATTTCTTTCCAGTTTTTTTCTGCTTGCATTGGATTTCCACAAGATTGAAGATTCAAGCTGCTACATTCGTTCTTATTCAGTTTTTATATAATTTAGTTTTTATAATTGCATTCTTTTTAATTATGTTTATGTTTTATTTCAGTATGTGGCTAGTTTCGTTTAGCTGATTCTAGGGTTTGTAAATAGTTGATTGAATTTATGTGATTTATTTGTTAATACATTTGTGCCTTCCAATTTATTATTCATAATTCCTGGTGCTTGATTTCTTGTGGATTATCTGGCGAATAATTTGCATGTGTAGCTATTCGGTTTGAGACCTAGCGGAGATAACTGTTTAGCGGATTCAGGAATGTATGATATGATTTTAACCTTGAGACCTAGCGGGGATAGGTGGATCATAGGGAGCTATTCTTAGGAGCTATTGGGAGTTAGTAGATTTTCTTGAGACCTAACGGAGATAGATAATTTACTAATCTACGATCGTTGCTGCTCTAGCGAGAGTGATTGATTAATTAAGTGATCTCTCATCATAACTGGATTAAATTGGTACATATGATTAATAGATTAATTGCATAGATTTAATTAATGAATTTACTGCCCTAGGATCAGTTGTCTTTTATTAATTGAGTTTTCTATCCTATTTTATTTGGTTTGTTTTGATTTAAGTTATCTACTCCATTCTTATTTGTGATTGCCTGAATATTACTAGGGTTTAGTTAGGATTACTTAAGGTGATTCGTCATAATAGTCCCTGTGGATACGATACTTTGCTTGTTGTTTATGTGCTACAATTATACTGTTTAGTTGCAGTTTTTGTTGCTATAATAATAGTGATCAACTTTTTGGCGCCGTTGCCGGGGACTATTTAGAATTTACTTTAATATTTCTGATTAGACTTAAGCATTATTTCAGGCGTTGTAAGTTTAATTTTATTTTTAGTTTTTAAATTTTTGTTTCTGATTTTTGTTTGTTGTCTCATGAGTGTATGATCACGAGATCCAAAGGAAAATAACATCTTGTACCTTTGAACTTGGAAATCGAAAAGCAGCACAAAAGAGACAACCGCGAAAAGAAGAAGCAAGCAATGGCAGAGCAACAGAATAATATGGATCTTGAAACACTTGTGCGAGCAGTGACAAACCTTCAGAGGCAGCTAGATGAAGAGAGAGAGGAGAACAGGCGCAACCGGGCTCCTCCACCAGAGCCACCACTGAATCACATGTATCAGCCTCGGGTTGATCAATTTCAAGGAGGCAGATGGGGACCAACTGTGCAGGCTACCACATTCGAGCTGAAGCCGGGATTGATAAACATGGTGCAAGCTCGACAGTTTAGTGGAACAGCTTCTGAAAACCCGCATGCTCACATCACTCAGTTTCTAGATATCTGCAACACTATTAAGCAGAATGGAGTGCCACCAGATGCCATCAGAATGAAGATGTTTGGATTCTCTCTCAGGGACAGAGCGAATGAGTGGTTCAAGAGTTTGGACAGAGGTGCTATTACTGGATGGGAGGAGTTGTGTAGAGCTTTCCTGGCAAAATACTTTCCTGTTTCTAAAGCTCATAAAATCATTGCGGAGATTTCTCACTTTTCCCAGCTAGGAGATGAGACCATTCATGATGCCTGGGAAAGATTTCGTGAGCTGCTCAGGAACTGTCCACAACATGGTTTTATGGAGGATCAGCAAATCATTCACTTTTATAATGGTTTGACTGGTCTAACAAAAAGTATGGTGGATGCTACTGCAGGTGGATGTCTTCTCCATAGAAATACAAGGGAGGCTTATCGTGTGATAGAAGAGATGGCCTCCAACAGTTATCAATGGCCGAATGACAGAAATTCTACGAGAATAATTGCAGCCGTGCATGAGGAGAGATATGATTTTAAGGAGAAATATGAAGCTCTTCAAAAGCAGTATGAGTTGGAGATAAAAGCATTGCTAGCTAAAATTCCTCAGCAGCCGAGTTTATCTGATGTGTCACAGTTTGAAGATGCTAATTATGTCCAGCAGCAGTACCAATTCAATAGACCAAACTATCAGGGACATCAGGGCGGAAATCCACCGTATCATCCCAATAATAGGAATCATCCAAATTTTTCCTATTCAAATCCCAACAATGTTGTGCAGCCTCCACCTGGGTTTTCTGTGTCTAGTGGAGGAGTTATAAATGAGCCGAAGAAGGGATCGCTTGAGGATATGATGCAGCAGATTTTAACAGAGGTGTCTAGTATGAAGACAACTGTTAATACAAGGATGACCAATTTGGAGTCTCAAGTGGGTCAAATTGGAAATAATTTTTTAGCATTGTCCAAGCAAGTGCAGATATTGGAGACTCAAGTTGGTCAGATGGCCAACCAAGCAGCTGCGCAGCACAAGCCAGGCCAATTTCCTAGCAACACTCAGTTCAATCCGAAGAGCCAACATCAACAGCCTCAGCAAAATCAGCAATGTCATTCCATCCGGGTGGTTGATAATTCAGTTGAGGATGAAGGTATTTCTGTTTCTCCCCCTCTTCCATTCCCGAGGCCAAGATTAGATGAGCAAAGCTCCAAATTTTTGGAGACATTTAAGAAGTTGGCTGTGAATATTCCTTCCGTGGAGATCTTGAGAAACAAGCCAAATAAGGTGCAAATTGTGAAGGCTGTGATGGAAAAGAAGAGTGCATTCAATGAATTTGAGGAGGTGCTCGCAGTGAAGGAGTATCAGTTGGCTCCAAAGAGAGAAGATCCGGGCAGCTTCAATATTCATGTGAAGATTGGAAAGTCATTGTTTGAGAAAGTGATGTGTGACACTGGAGCAAGCATAAATGTCATGCCTCTCAAAGTGTATAGGAAGTTGCAGCTGGGGGATTTGAAGCCAACTAACAAGATAATTCAGCTTATTGATAAGTCTTGCTCTAAACCTCTAGGAATTGCGGAAGATGTGCTTGTGAAGGTGAGTGATTTTTTCTTCCCAGTCGACTTTGTAGTGTTGGATATTCCGAAGGATCCAAAGATGCCTTTGCTGTTAGGGAAACCTTTCATTACCACATGTGGAGCAAAGCTAGATATGCAAAGGGGGACGATGACTTTGGGAGCCTATGGGAAAACTGTGATTTTCAAGAAACCTCCACCAAAGGAAGTTCCCCAGAATGAAGTGGTTAATTTGGCTGACAGTTTTCTAGCAAATTCGGAGGATGAAGAGGTTGAGAAGAATGAGCTGCCCAAGTATGAAGCCAAGAAAAAGACTCCACAACCAAAAGAAGTTCTGACTTTTGAGATGTGTTTGTTTTTGGAGCATGATGGGGGGTCTTTGAAAACCCATACTCCCAAGAAGAAGAAAGTGAAATTTCGGATTTTTCGGAACAAGAATGAGAAGGGGGCAATGCTTGTGGAGGATGTTCGAGCCAAGAGAAGTGTTTTGGTGGAGAGAGCACCCAAGAGTAGAAAAACTTTCCAATGGTTAGAGTGCTGTTTCCGACCTCCATGAATTTTTGAGGTATCGTCGAGCTCTAGACGTTAAATTAAGCACTTGTTGGGAGGTAACCCAACCGTTTTTATTTTGTTTTTCTTTCTTTTAGTTTCATTTTGTTTCTTTTTGTTTTGTTGTTTTGTTTGGGGTTTTAGTGCAGTGTTGAGCTTGGAAGATGAGGGAACTCGCGCTTTGTTCATACTACCACCATGGAGCATGTTTTTCTGTGAGTAGTGACACACATATCATCATCCCTCCAAACTTATTTTCGAACTTATGTTCTGTAATAAGTTTGGGGGAGGGGGGTGAGAGTAGATATGTGTATCACTTTTATCTTTTTGTTGGCTTTATTGTTTATCCTGCTTGGTTGGTGGTGTGTGATTGTTAGCTCCATTAGATTTCTGGTGAGATGTCAATGATGATTTCTGTGGAAAAAAAAATTTGGAGTTTGATTTTCTTTGATGATTTAAGCATAATTGGAACTAATTTGCATAATTCTAGAGTGATTTTGACCTTGACTTTTAGACGTTGAATAAACCTGTGAGATTTTGAGCCATAGCTGTTTATCATACACAGTTTATTCTTTGTTGTGAGTTTTGTCATACATGTGGTGATCTTCTAGAACTTGTCATGGTTTCTGTATCGAGGTTGCTGTGTGCCTAGGATTAGGAGATGATTTTAGGCCATCTTTTGTTAGCCACATTATTATCCCAAACACTGTCCTTAATGAAAAAAAAAATTATCCTTTGTTATCCACTTTGAGCCTATTTAGCTTTTATTATTTTGCTGGATGATAGGGGGTGATGTAGTATATGGGAATATTTTTGTGGTGAATATCATAGTGGTTCATGAAAAAAGAAGGGATGATATTATGATACTATTTACTCTTATGAGCTCTAGAAAAGTTGTGGAAAGAAAAGAAAAAAAAAGTTGTTCAAGAAAAAGAAGAAAAAAAAGAAGAAAAAAAAAAAAGAAAAAGAAAGAGAAAAAAATATAAAGTCGAGTGTATATTGAGACATTTGTTAGAAAATCGACTTTGTTTGTTAGAAATAAATTGAGAGCATAAAATAGTGTTTAGTTCTGCTTTGTGATGATTAAATCCCTTGAGTTGTGTTGATTATGGTGGCATAGTTGGGAGGAAGATGGAATTTATTCCATACTTGATTAGTGAAGTTATAAGGTGTTAGTGTTCTTGATATATTTTTGAGTCACTTAGCCTATATTTCCCTACCTTAACCAATGTCCCTACATTATAACCCAAAGAAAAAGACCTTTTTGATCTTAGTCCTGGCACACTTTTAGCGATGGAGATTGTAGACGATTGGCAAGCTTATGGTAAGTGATCTATATTGCATTGAATTCGATGAGAGCATACACGTCCTATATATTCCATCAATTTGAGAGTTGAGTGATACACATACCTTGTCAGATTCAATTGTTTGGAATGTCAAGGTTGATTTTGCTATAGGTTGTGTTTATTGGTGAATTTTGTGCTTAATTATTGAGGATTTGAGAATTCTATCATTCTTTATCTTTCGGAGGCATTGATGAGCTAGATTTCTTACCCATTCGTGTTATTAATTGTGTTCTTCTCATTATTCGAGGACGAACAATGGCTTAAGTTTGGGGGAGTTGATAACACTCATGTTTCCATGATTTTTAATGTTATTATTATGTTAATTTTATAGGAAATTGAGTGTTTGATGATTGTTTTGTGCTTAAATTGTTTTATATTGTGAAATATGTTATTTGTTCGTACTTTGATGAATTTTACAGAAATATGAAGTTCGAATTTGGACTGTTGATCTTAATGAAAGTTGTAGTTCGTCTCGATACGAGTTCGTAGGCGCAAACGGTTCGTAAATCCGAGTTCGGACGAGAAAGATATGGCCGAAACAAGAAAGTCGCGCGCAGCAGTGAATAGTGTCCGACGGGAATTTCCGAATTTTCGGGATTTTGCGGGATTTTCGTATTTTATCAGTATTTTCGAGCTCTATACTGTATTTATCCCCTGTACCTATATATAGGTCCTCTTTTGATCTATTCAGGGTTCCTTTTTGAGTTCCCAACTTTTATTTTTCAATTTCATAGCTTTAGAATTTATTTCTTTCCAGTTTTTTTCTGCTTGCATTGGATTTCCACAAGATTGAAGATTCAAGCTGCTACATTCGTTCTTATTCAGTTTTTATATAATTTAGTTTTTATAATTGCATTCTTTTTAATTATGTTTATGTTTTATTTCAGTATGTCTGGCTAGTTTCGTTTAGCTTATTCTAGGGTTTGTAAATAGTTGATTGAATTTATGTGATTTATTTGTTAATACCTTTGTGCCTTCCAATTTATGATTCATAATTCCTGGTGCTTGATTTCTTGTGGATTATCTGGCGAATAATTTGCATGTGTAGCTATTCGGTTTGAGACCTAGCGGAGATAACTGTTTAGCGGATTCAGGAATGTATGATATGATTTTAACCTTGACACCTAGCGGAGATAGGTGGATCATAGGGAGCTATTCTTAGGAGCTATTGTGAGTTTGTAGATTTTCTTGAGACCTAACGGAGATAGATAATTTACTAATCTACGATCGTTGCTGCTCTAGCGAGAGTGATTGATTAATTAAGTGATCTCTCATCATAACTGGATTAAATTGGTACATAGGATTAATAGATTAATTACATAGATTTAATTAATGAATTTACTGCCCTAGGATCAGTTGTCTTTTATTAATTGAGTTTTCTATCCTATTTTATTTGGTTTGTTTTGATTTAAGTTATCTACTCCATTCTTATTTGTGATTGCCTGAATATTACTAGGGTTTAGTTAGGATTACTTAAGGTGATTCGTCATAATAGTCCCTGTGGATACGATACTCTGCTTGCTGTTTATGTGCTACAATTATACTGTTTAGTTGCAGTTTTTGTTGCTATAATAATAGTGATCAGTTATTTATAGACAGCTCTAAAGAATAGATCCGTTGGTGGAGATCTTCTTCTTCGAATCATGCCGTTGTGAGATAACGTCTTAATCTGCTCAGGTTCTCTGCCTCCTTTCTTCTTTGATGAATGGATAAATGATCTTCTTGTCATTTGGTACGGATGCTGCAGGCTTTTACACAAGAGAAGAAATTCCTTCTCTTAAAGTCAATACCTCTGTCTTCTTCAAAAAAAGCAGCATGTTTTAAAGGTTATCCACGTGGTCTTCTCAACTTCAGTTGAAGCGAATGCCATGACTCGTAGATTCCACAATTGTTTCTGATGCAGTTTCTTGCAATTGAGAGCTTTTAGTTGAGTCTGCATCTCTTAGTGCGTTCTGGACTTGTGCATAGCCTTCAGTCGGGCAAGTCTTCAGTTGAGCTGACATCTTCAGTCATCATTGCTTTCACTATTCAGTCTAGCTATTCAAGAGACTCAATAGCTAAATTGTGTCTTTTTATGGTTTTGGTATCATCAAAACATAAGGGTTAGATCTATATTTTCATTTCCCAACATTTATCTTGAATTCTTGATCAATAATACACTTTCGATGTCGAACCACATAATTCGCTTGTATCTTGTGCTTTTTAATTCATAGTTTTGGAATATCTATTCATTGTGAATCTTACAAATCAAGATTAACAGATCCAAGAAGCAGTGGTCTTCGCCAAAGAGAGGCTTCCCATTATGGTGAATATGGAGGTTCGTATTGTGTAGCAAGAGAGGGATGCTGTGGATCGGGCCATGAAGCCGGATTACTTGGGCCCTCTCGACCTACATCCCCACGTTGGTAAACCCTAACCCTAACCCTCAGCACATAGAGGAGCATTTTTGGACTTGCTTAAAGCGGTTGTTTTTCTTGGACGACCACATTAATGTATTGACGTGGGAGCCTATTAACTATGAGTAGGACTGTCTAATTGGTTATCGGGTATTGGATAATCCATTAACTGTATCGAAATTCTCGAGTTTGGGTAACCAATAACCAAAATTTTTGGTTATTGGGTCGGTTTCGGTTAGTATTTTTAAAAAAAATTTGGGTATCGGTTAACTCGATAACCTATTCAGGTTAACCGAATACCCGAAAATTATTTAATTAATTATTTAATATATATATATATATATTATATAATATAACAATTGTTTAATTAAAAATTAGGTGAGATTCGTGAGAACCCTAACTCTAAGGGCTAAGGCAGTCCACCTCCTCACTCAGCGTCAGCCCCTGTTCCCTTCCCTCTCCCCTCTCCGACCGTCCGACGCCGTCCATCGCCTCCGTCCGAGCGCGAGTCCAGGCCGCTCCGCTACACCGTCGCTCCACACCGCCGACCGTCTACAACCCCTGTTAATTGCTCTGAGTTTATAATTGTTGATTCAGGTGCTGAGTTTGTGTCATTGTGTGTGCTGAGTTTGTAATTGCTTTGATTGAGGTGCACTATCAAATGTCCAGAATTAATTTAATCACACTCGTGTGCATGCTTGCAAATTTAGAATTTTTAGAAATTTAGAATTTTTAGTACTACGATTTGTAGTTCGTAATTTAATTCATTTATAAACAACGCAATTGAATTATTGCATTGAGTGCATTATCGCAAATTATTTGAGGCATCTTCCCAAAGTTTTTATAGCAAATTATTTGAATTTTAATTCATTTGTAGCAAATTATTTGAATTTTAATTTTTTAAATGAGTATTTCGGATACTCAAATAACCGAAGCGGTTATTGGATAACCGAACATCTTAAACGGTTTGGGTACGATTAGTGAAATATGACAACGAATCGATCGACAAACCTTAACTATGAGTGTGCGGCGAAGCACATGGACCGTTTCTTGGGCTTCACTCTGTAGAAACATATATATGGTGGAAAATGTGGAGAACAAGCCTTCTCGTATGCAAACATGCGTTATTGGTGGTGGTATGTCTTTCATTGGAACTTCCATATCTACGTTATCACTGCATTGTGCGCTACCCCATGCCAGATCATATCGATTTCACCTGCCCTACCTGCGGTTGTCTGCTTTACGGTGCTGAAAACCTTATACTACCTTGAGCTCCTCCCCCTGCCATTAATAATTTACTTTATTGTGTTAGTTTATGAGTTTCTTTATTTTTAGGAGCTCATGCAACTTTTCTCTATATTTGGGTTATGTGGCTTGGTTTTCTATGCCGCACCCGTACGTGATGGTATCTTGGTTTTCTACTTGTGAATTATGCAACTCTACTTTCCATTGTGAATTTTGAATTGAGATTACATATTATGGATAAGTGATATTGATTAGTGATTAAGAACTCTTATAATGTCGTTGCACAAAATGGTAATTAGTTTATAGAGGAAGAGACTATACATTAAAATGTGAATTATGTTTTGTAATCATATACTCTTTTTGTTCATGAAATAAACTCCTACTTACTTTTAAATATTTGCCTATGAAATAAACTCATACTTTGTTTTTTGGACAAATATACTCTCTCTTATTTTCTACATTTATTACTCTTTTATCATTCATGGGTCCACGGTCCACCCCACAACACATTTATCACTTTTATATATTCTATATTTACTACTATTTATCACTCATGGGTCTACCCCACAACACATTTATCACTTTTGGTCAACAATAAATCTATGCAGACACATTGTGGCCACCCACAAATATAATAAGGAAAATTTTGATTTTTTTTTTAATAAAAATATGATTTAGTTATTTTATTATAGTTTCTACATTATACTTTTTTAAAAATTTATTTTTAATAAAAATAAAAAAAATATATAAAAAAATTGCAAAAAAATAACTATAATGTAGAGAATATAATAAAATAACTAAATCTTATTTTTATTTTGAAAAATATGTTAAATAAATTAAATTATTTTCTATTTAGGTAAATTGCCAACATGGTTGTTTAGCATCACTCTTTGGTCAATTACCTTGTTATTTCACTCACAACACCTTTATCAACTTGCTTAATTTTCGTGCCGAACATCAAATGAGAATTTATTTCGTGGATGGAGGGAGAACAAAAGTTACTAATATGTTTATCATGTCCACTTATGTGTGTCTCAATTTACATGAAATTCATATCCTTATCCAAGACTTGTTTCATTTCATATATGGAAAAAGTTAAGCTAAAAAAATGAGAATTTTTGGGGTCCACAAATATTTTTGAACACTACATCACACTAATTAATAATTTAATTGATTTTTTCTTATATAATTGTGACCAAAAGAAAACAAAACGCTTGTAATGGGAATATTTTTGAATTCATCACATCTTTGACAACGAATTCATCATGTTTAGTTTCTATTTGCAATTCCTATTTTAAAATGGATTTGTAAGACCCTAAACAAATAATCTAAACTTCAATAATATATCTCACTCGGGGCACTAAACTCAGGTGTATAGAAACTATATTATTAGCAAATTACCAGAAAATCTTAAATGTAGTCATTTGAGTTTCAGCCTTTTCATTTCTGTAGTTTTTCCCCATGTCCAACTCTGGTAAGATTTTGGTTTGAGTTAGTTCATGATTTGAGTTTATTTGGCGACCCAATGATACCTCATCATAATATATCTTTATATTGGATAAATAAATAATTAATATATATATATATATGTACACTATTTGTCCAACTCAAAAAAATAAAATAGAAAGATATAGAAGAAATCTCGTACTATAACAATTAGAGTTTTGAGTTACTTGAGTAATGAGTATGTCGAAATATTCCAACTATACCCTTAACATAACACAAGTTGAAAAAAACTAGTAAATCTGAGAAGAAACAAGTGATGAGTGAATACAACTGTGATCACCTTCTCTTGTTCTTGCTCCCAAGCAAGAGGGCAAAATAAAACAAAACCCTAAAGAAAAACCCCAAAGCAATGGTGATCCACAAGCAGCTCCATTTGTCTATATCAGTCACCCCCGTCTGCTTGAGAATGTCCGACCCCGTGGTCAAGCACGTGGAGCTCGTGATGTTCATCCCCAGCGTCTTGCTCATCGTTTTCAGCAGGCTCAGTTTCATGGACTCCGGCACCGCCCGCAGCGGCGACCCGTCGAACACCTGAGTCCCCCTCACGAAGCATTTCGAAGGATCCTCGAACTCGTTCTGCATCACGCCTTGGTAAGGGTACTTGACCAGCGATGCGTAGTGGAACCACAACCAATACGACGGAATCCGGTCTCTGGTGATGAAGAAGCCGCTGAAGAGGACGAAATACGCCAGGATCGCCACCACCACCGTGTAGGCCATCATCAGGTTGAAGATGACGCCCGAGAGGAACGTCACGAACGAGTTCCCCGCCCAGAACGACGCCAGCACGAACGTCAGGTAGAAGAGGAACCCGGACGCGCCGCCGGCCAGCCCCACCGCCCAGTAGGTGGTGGCGGCGAAGGCCAGAGAGAGGAGCATGAGGGAAGGGATGGAGATGATGGCGTGGGAGACGACGTAGGAGGAGCGGCGGTAGGCGTTGTAGGCGGTCTCCCGCATGAAGATGTATCTCTGGAGGAGGAAGACCGGTATGGCCTCCGCGCAGGTGTAGAAGGTGGTGGACATGGCGAAGGAGAAGAAGCCGAGCCTCTCCTGGATGCCCTTGGGGGAGTTGTCCAGCTTCCAGAAGATGGTCGCCAGGATGACCCCCGTGATGATCACTGCGCCGAAGCGAGCTCCGAATAGCTCAGGCGCCCTTCTGGAGTTTGTGATTGATCGCTGCGCGATGACCATCATCTCTTTCCAGAAGGGGTTTGCGTATTTGGGGACGGAGTCGGAGTCCATATTGGAGGCGCCGGAGACGAGCTTCCCCATAGAAATGCTGGCGCTGATGGCGTCTTTGAGAGAGAGTTTTTGAGCGGCACTACTGCTCCTCATCCTCCTCCTCTGCCACGTCTTGTTGAAGCCAGCCAGACTCTCAGTGCCACCTGGCGTGGCCTCGAGCTCTCGGATGTGATCCAGGGCGAACTCGGTTTTGTCCTCGTGGACCGGGATGGGGTTCCCCTGCTCGGAGAAGAAGAGGGGGAGGGTCGCCGGAGCGCCGCTGAAGACGGTGTGGCCGCGCGAGAGGATGATGAGGCGGTCGAGGAGTTTCAGGATGCGGTAGCTGGGCTGGTGGACGGACATGATGACGATGCTGCCGCTCTGCGCGATTCTCTGCAGGACCTTCACCACCATGAAGGCGCTGGTGGAGTCCAGGCCGGAGGTGGGCTCGTCCAGGAAGAGGAGGATGGGGTCGTGGATGATGTCGGTGCCGATGGAGACGCGCCGCCTCTCGCCGCCGGAGACCCCGCGGCGGCCCTCGTCGCCGATGATGGTGTTGGCGGCGCTGCGGAGGCCGAGCTGGTCGATGAGGGCGTGGACGCGGGATCTCTTGCGGGATCTGGACATGGTTCTCGGGAGGCGGAACTCCGCCGAGAACATGAGCGTCTCCTCCACGGTGAGCATGGGGAAGAGGAGGTCGTCTTGCATCACGTAAGCGGAGATCACCTTCAGAAGCTTCGACTCCAGGGCCTCGCCGTTGAGCGTGATGGACCCTTTCAGGCTCTCCCTCGCGATGCGGTTCGCCAGGGCGTCGATCAGAGTGGATTTCCCGGACCCGCTGGCGCCGAGGACGGCCATGATCTGGCCGTCCCTCGCCTCGCCGGAGATGTCGTTGAGGAGGACCTTCATCCGGTCATCCTCCGAGTTAGAGTTAGAGTTAGTACTACTGAAGCAGGCGGGGAGGATTGATCGGCCGACTTTGACGCTGTAGGTGAGGTTGTGGAAGGAGAGGAGCAAGGGGACGGAGGGGGACACGTCGGCGACGTGGTGGCTCGGGGAGGTAGTGGTGGAGTCGCCGACGTGCTGCAGGAGCTCGCCGAGGGTGTGGGAGGAGCTGCGCTTGGGCTGGAGGTCCATGGCCTGCCTGGGGCCTAGAAAGGGCATGTCGCTGCTCATGGATTCGAAGCTGCGAGGCATTATAAGAGGAGTTGCGTTTCGGAATTGTGTATTGAGAAACAAGTAAACATTTAGTGTTGCTTTAGTTGTGTGTGTGAGAGAAAAAGGGGGTTATGTATTGTTTCGTGTGGGGATGGGCAGGAAGGATTAGGTGGGGATGTTGCACTGCCTTCAACAATTCTCTTCTTGTGTTTATGAGGGAGGAAAACGGCTCCACGTCACGTTTCTACTACCAAGTCTACCGTGAGCTTTCTTGTCTTTAATTTTATCACATCTTTTTTATAGGACATTGTGTGTGGGGATCAACTTTTAACTACTCCGTTATACTACATATATAGTCTGCGTGAGTGTTTGCAACATTCAAATATTTATTTAAGTTGAAGAATAGATTTAAATTATATATTTGTACGCAAAATATCTGGTTATTTTTTATATCCAAGTTTACTCAAGTCTTGAAAATTGCAAGTTCTATATATATTCAGTTGACTAAACAAATCAAGTATATACATCTCAAGTCTTATTCACAACACTAATCTCTCAGCTCCCTCATTTGCTTATATATATAGGAGTAGTATATTTTTTCAGTGCATATTTACGTAAATAAAGTTATTCAAATACAAGCTAAGCAACAAACTTCATAAATTGTTACATTTGTTTTCCTTATGGTCATAGAAAATGAGTTCAGCTCACTGTGTACGTACTTTATTTTGTTAGTTGCGCATCTATATATGAGATTAGTAATGATGTAATTTTCAATGTGGTGACCAAAGATTTCCTAATCTCATTGAGACACGCTAAGTAATAGTATATACTATATAGAATGTCAATGATGGGATTTTTTAAGCAACAATTAAGGTCGTCATTTTTTCGCTTTCGTGATAACATGGATTAACAGTAGGTAAGGGTGTTCATCTGCACTATCTTTCATTTTCTGATCAGCTTTCGCCAATTAATACTCATAGGTTGATTTTTATGGTCTTCTCATACGCATTTACTACTTCCTACTATGTAGTGTACACTACCAAGTTCGGTACACAAATCTTTAGTGGGGTTAATTAACACACGTATATATAGGTATAGATTATTTACTATTCCCTACTGAGTAAGGCCACCTAGCATTGGGATTTTTTTTAGGGATAAGTATCAATTTCACCCATAGCGTATAGGCCCTTATCACGTCTGACACCTTATGATCATGGAGTGTCAACTAAACCCCTTGATGAGTACAGAATTAAACTAGATGTTTGGACGGATGGAGATTTCTTTTGGTTCACCTGAGATTCTGTATGCGAGAGAGAAAAGCCTTAGAGTATTTTTGGTATAGTGAATATCGTGTGTATATTATAATGAGGATGAACTATTTATAGAGGTTACAAGGAGGGTATTACAGTAATTTCACACTAATACGCGCGTTCCGCGCACTAACTACTTAGGCCTAAGTGGATATATCCTGAAAAGGTGTCAGGTTCTTTGTCGGAACATTGTCTTTAATACCAGCTCTGGAACCGTCTCTCTGACTTAGCCTGGAGCCGCTTCTCTGATATCCACTTCTCTGGTTCGGTCTCCTCTGACTTGGTCTTCTTTGATTCGGTCTTCTCTGACTTGGTCTTCAGCTCTGGAAATTATCTGAAGATGAGTGTTCTCTGGTGCTGCCCGTCTCCTCTAATATTCTGGCTTATTTAAGTAGGCCACGTCGCACGATCTTAGATGAATACATATTTCACCCCTCATCAGCTACTCCCCCTCTTAGTATGGTCAAACGAATAATGTAAAGAGTTTGACCATATACCAGAGCTGACGTTCCCGACTGATGAGGGGTGAAATATGTATTCATCCGAGATCGTGTGTGACACCCAAATCCATTTTAAATTTACATGAAAACGCACGTGGAAAATCATGACTATAAATAGATATTTAATGTGAAAATAGAGAAATAATTATTGTATTAAAAACATTTTACTCAACATAACACTTTTAAGTATAGCTAAATTCAAAAATATTTGACTCGCCATTCGACCTTCCACGCGCCTCCGGCCTTTAAAACCTGAAAATGTTAAATATGGGATGAGCATACAGGGTACACTCAGTGTGGGAACATGCAATCATTGTCCACGTTAATAAAATGGAAACACATATGATCAATACATTCGTAACTGAAAGTCGCACGGTGGCATACCAAGGACCTTTCCGTCCTGGACCGATTAAGCCGGCCCCTAGCGACTGGTTGCAACCATAACTTTAACATAATATCGCATTGTGGCATACCAATGATCTTTCCATCCTGGACCCATTCAACGGGCCCCTAGCGATATAATTTAATGCAACTCACATATGGTAAACACACAATATTAAAATGGACAACAATTAACCACAGCATGTACTGAAATAAATCCCACACCTGAATTTGAAGTTCAACTTGAATGTTATCTTGAATAATTCAATCAAAAGTAATGTCCTTGTCGTGCGGCACCTAGTCAGATAAATTCAAATAATAAACATAAGAGCTTAATTGAACTTAAAAATAATAATAATAATAGTTTAAATCTTAAGAATTTATTATCATAAAATCATTTGAAATCATTGGTCTAAAAGAGCTTTTCTTATAAAAATATTTGGGCTCAATATTTAATTAAAACTAAATTTAAATTAATAATACAAGGCCAAATATGACATTTTTTTGTAAAATAATATGCAAATGCAAGCCTTTTGATAAAATAAATTAGTGCAATAGTTAATCAAATTATAGCCCAATCATTTAATAAACTGAGCCCATTAACCTTAACCTAAGGCCCAAGCCCATTCTAACTCTTGCCCTAACTTAAACTCACACTCCCATACTTACGCGCACACACACACAACTCACGCCTCTCACCTCCTCTCCCTCTCAGCCGCTCACTCTCTCTCGCTCTCTGCGCCCTCCTGCCGCCGCCACCGGACGGCAGCGCCGTCTCCGGAGGCCGGCGGCTCTGGCTTCCTTCCCCTTCTTCCTATCTCCCTCTCACCCCTCACTTCTCGCCCTCCTCCCTCATCTCTCTTCCTCCTCCCCTGCCCCTGTCTTCACCGTGCCCTGCCACGGCTGCCTCTCCTTCTCCGGCAACCTTCGCCACCAGCCGCCACCTTCCCCTGCCCAGCGTCGCCTTCACCGTCTATTTCCCTCCTGGCCGACAGCAGCACCACCATCGCCGCCGCCCAGCCGCCTCCTCCTTCCTGCACTGCTGCCGCCGCCCCAGCTTCCTTCCGCCAGCCGCCGCCTTCCACCAGCAACAGCGCACGGCGGCGCTATTCCACCGTCCCTCCCTTGTTCTATGCCACAAACTCCCATCTCCAATTTCTTCTCCTATTTTTCCCTTTCTGTGTAATTAATAGTATCTCTGTTCTATTTGATTTCCTTATGGAAATTACAGAAAAATGGATGTATGCATGTTTTGATTTGAAAACAGAATTCTATTGTAAAGTTTTGGTTTTGGGCAGATATGAAAACAATGAAGAAATAATTGATGTGCTGGAATAAAATTGCATAACTTTACAAATTACTTAAAGTTACCAGTGGATGAGTGAAGTAAATCAGTTGCTGCGAATTGGGGTTGATTGAATGGGGATGATGGATTGTGGTTTAAATAGGAGATGTTATGTGTAAAAATGCTTGCTGCCTAAGAATTAGAATGTATGGCTGAAAAATTATGCTTGCTGGTCAAGAATGATTGAGAGTGAAGCTCAAGTAAGAATTTTAATGGCTGAAGATGAAAAATAAAGTTGTAGCTGAAAAACACGTTGCTGTCTCACCAAATTTTCTAAAAGAAGCTGGCTGATAACTTAACAGCTGATGGGCTTGTATTGGGCTCTTTTAAACTGTAGCCCAACAAAAGCAAGTAAATTAATAGGAAAATATGCAAATATTTACTTACGCTCAATATAAATAGGCTGCAAATAATTTATTTAGGCCCAAATTCATATTAAAAGAATATTTGGGAAAATAAATTTCTATTTCTATAGGTATAATTTATAGTTCAAAGTCACATCTAACTAGGGGCGCGACTAGATTCATCACAAACTCGACTAATATATATATATATTAATAACTCGAAACTATAATAATTTTCAAATAAAATTTGCAAAGGAACTAAACGGTTTTGGGCTGTGACATCGTGCGCCATGTGGCCTACTCAAATAAGCCAGAATATTAGAAGAGATGGATAGCACCAGAGAACACTCATCTTCAGATAATCTCCAGTGGACCAAGTCAGAGAAAATCAGGATAGAGAAGATCAAGTCAGAGGAGACCGAACCAGAGAAGACCGAGTCAGAAAAGTGGATATCAGAGAAGCAGCTCCAGACCAAGCCAGAGAAGTGATTACCAGAGGAGCGGTCCCAGGCCTAGTCAGAGAGGCGGGTCCAGAGCTGGTGTTAGAGACAATGCTCCGACAAAGAATTTGACACCTTTCCAGGAGATATCCGCTTAGGCTTAGGTAGTTAGTGCGCGGAGTGCATGTATTAGTGTGAATTACTGTAATACCCTTCTTGTAACCTCTATAAATAGTTCATCCTAATAATAATATACACACGATATTTACCAAACCAAAAATATTCTAAGGCTTTTTCTCTCTTGCATACAAAAACTTAGGTGAACCAAAAGAAATCTCCATCCGTCCAAATATTTAGTTTAATTTTGTACTCATCACAGAGCATTCTTCGAATCTTCAAGGCGATCTTCAAGTATTCAAAGCATTCTTCGAATTTTCAAGAGGATCTTTAAGTATTCAAGGCGATCTTCAAGTATTTGAGGTATTTTTCGTCAAAAAGGCAGAGATGCTTAATTAAGAGGTTAGTTCTTAAAATGTGTAAGCAAAAGACATAGATGCTTAATTAAGAGGATGCCTACGGAAATAAATTAAGAGAATTATTAGCAAAATATATTATAAGAAATATTGAAGTCCACTAAAAAACTCTTTCAATTTTCATTTAAAGCCCATCAAATCTCATCTAAAAAAAATTAAAAAAAATCCATCAACCCATGTTAAGGCCATCACCCTATATTACTAACCCTAGACTATCCGTATATATACCTATCCACTATTCCATTACTTGTTCTCATTACATTTTTTTCATTACACTAGATAGTTCAGACAAAAAATCTTACTTTCTGTCACTCTATTATCTTCGTTCCTCACTCTATTCTCTCTCTCTCCATTCTCTTCGTTCTTTCACTTTATTCTCTTATCTTTCCGTTCTCTTCTTTTATTCACTTATGTTTTTGTTGGCTGTAAAGTCTTTTGACCGTGAAATATCATTTTTGTTCGGTTGTTTCTTTCTTCTTTATCATTATTTATTATTTTGTCAATATATTTTTTTACAGCTTTAGATGAGTGGTGAAACATAAGTGAATCGTATGCTTAATAGGCTAAAAATTTCGATCACTATGTGGAACTGATCACATGCAATTTGTAGATCTAAATATTATTATACAGAAATTTCTTTTTATATTTATACTTGTTTAATATTTTCGATGAGTTGTGAAACAAAAGTGAATCGTATACCTAAGTGGCTATGGATTTTATTTCATTTTGTGGAACTCAGATGTAATTTTTTTTTATTTTTTTATGATAATGCCATATAATGAAGATATATTACTTATAGATCTATGGAAATCTACACAAAATATTGTAGATCTATCATTTTATGCAATTTTTTTTGAATAAAATGAAGTTGTTTTTTTAAATCTTTAAGTAAATTTTGGTTGTGTATGTGGAACTCACATGCAATTTTTTTTTTTTTTTATGATAATGTCATACAATGAAGATATATTACTTATGAATCTATTGAAATCTACACAGAATATTGTAAATCTATCATTTTATACATAAATAATTGTATAAAATGATGTTGTTTCTATAGATTTTTAAGTTGAAAAGTAGAAATATAGGTTATGTTTTAAGATCTACATAGATCTATACATTTTTATAAATAAAAAATTATTTACAGAGTGGTGAAACATAAGCGGGTTATATGCCTATCCTAGGCATAAGACTTGTATACCATATAATTTTTCTTCAAAATGTGGATCTTACATAAAACGTTTCTTAAGCTAGCCATTTTTTTGGGGGGTTTAACAGCACATCTTCTTAATTGAGTGATGTTGAAATAGAAGTCATGTCTACAATAAAACATTGTATGAGAAGTTTTTTTTTAACTCTAATCATCATGTTAAAGACGGCGACATAGAGGATGCATTCAAAGCCTGTATATGTTTTCTTACGGGGTAGCGGTGATTTGAGTTTGAAGCTACTTGATTTCTTATTTGTTACGGGGTTGTCTTAGCACGGGGATCCTAATAAATCCGTAATAAATCTCAAATACTTCTACTTGATTGACAACTTAGATCCTTTCAATGCCTATCCATGGGGTACATTTTGTTACAATCATTTTAGGGACCAACTTTATTATTCCCACAAAATTATTCGAAGTAAAAAGATGTCCTCCCAAAACCATCAATAGAAGTTTATGGATTTACGCAAGTTTTTCAATACTGGGTGTCGAAGTAATGCCGAAAATCGATACTTTATTTGCCAATCCAAGTGCGGGATCAAAATGTTTGTTTCCAAGAAGGGTTAATTGCATCAAAATGCCTGACCTTTTCCCAAAATTTGGTTTTTTGACAAACTTTTTAATTGTAGCAAAATTTTAGCTACTTTTCAATTTATTGCAATGTCCATCCCGCGTATATTTCCGGCCAAATCCATGCTGAGGTGGACCTCCGTAAAGCTTAGGTGGCATGTCGTGCCGGGTAATGAAACATTGTCGTCTCAAATCTATTGCAATAAATTGAAACGTAGCTAAAATAAATTGGCCGGAAATGAATGGATTTGGCCGAAAATATACACGGGACGGACATTGCAATAAATTGAAATTTAGCTAAAATTTTTGCTACAATTAAAAAGTTTGTCAAAAAATCAAATTTTGGAAAAAGGTCAGGTATTTTGATGCAATTAACCCTTCCAAGAATGTTGCGTTGGACATCATTCGATGTGTGTCGTTTCGAGCAACTAAGGAATATGGTGAAAAATATGCATTTGGTAAGACTCGAGACCAAATTTTTCCCCATGTACAACCAATTGGACATATTCTATACACAAACATCTCAATTGGAAATGAAGTTGTTTCTATAAATCTTTAAGTAAATTTCGGTTGTGTATGTGGAACTCACACGCAACTTTTTTTTTTATGATAATGTCATAAAATGAAGATATATTACTTTTAGATCTATTGAAATCTACATAGAATATTGTAGATCTATTATTTTATACAAAAATAATTGTATAAAATGAAGTGTTTTTTAGGCAACTTAGGAATATGGTGGAAAATATGCATTTGGTATGACTCAGAGTCCTAATTTTCTCTCATGTACAATCAACTGGACATATTCTATACACTAACATCTCAATGCACTAATAGGTCTCAATGTTGTTGTGTGAGTTTGAACTAGACAAGGTGGAGCGTGTTCTTCAATACATTCTCTTCAAAATGATGTTCAACATGACAACCGAGGAACAAAACAACAAGAAGAAAATTATGTTAAATAACAACCACTTGGAGCGCAAGATTCTATACGTGGATGGGGAGTCTGTATACCATGCATTCGCTTTTCTACGCTTCCAAAAAATTCAACAAACAACATACACAAAGGATTCGAGGAAAAAGTCTCGAGTTTTCCTTGAGAGATCTAAAAATCGCAATAACATGGGTCACTAATAGGGTGGTCAAAATGGCCCGGCCCACCCGTAGTTTTAGCCGGGCTAGGCTACAAATTTAAAGGCCCGAAAAATAATAGGCCTGTCTGGCTCGACCCGTGCGGCCTGGCGGGCCAAGCAGGCCACGGGCCAAAAAAGCCCGTCGGACTCTCGGATCATATTGAACCGTCATTTGTTTTATAATTAAGAAAGGATTTGTGGTTGTGAGTTATTATTTATTAGTTCATGGATTATCTTTTCGCTATTTTAGAGTTGTTGGAGACTTGAAATATATATATATATATATATATATATATATATATATAAATATATATATATATATATATTTAAATCAATTAATCATGCTTCATGAAAATAGATCAGATTCATACTTATCAATGATTCAAAACTATTTTGAGCATCCTTATTTACGATACTAAGGTAAATGAAGCTACATAGGAATAAATAACTGAAGTTCTATCAACTTGAAAAATAAATAACTTTATTTTCTCAACCTTATTTTTGTCAGCCTCCATAACTGCTTCTATTCATCACTTAACCTTGTTGTGAATTATCTTGATGAATCGTCGCCTGTTGCTTTCCTTGAGAGGGCAAGCTTTTTAAGCTCGAAGCGATGCAACTTTTGATTGAGTTCCCTCCACTGGTGTTCAAGCTTCTTTGCATTGTCTCTCCAAATCAAAACACATTTGTCCATGGCAATCCTGGAAAATCCAAACATGTTAAACGAGGCATACAAGTTTAGATATGTAGATTACAATTCATCCAATGCTGGAATTCTCTCTTGTTTCATCTTCTTCATCTTTTGTCCTTATTTATCTATAATGTTGAGAATTGTGATTTGCGATATGAGACGACTTTCTTGCTTCATCTCATCTCCCCCACAACGACTTGGACAGTTGATACACAAGCGATTCATGGGGGTCTCTGCGGACACGAGCTCTTTCACAGTTAGACTTGTACTTGTTCTTCAGACTTTAGACCGTTTGCAATACATGTATGCGCGTGAAATCTGGCTTTGAAATATCGTTCTTGACGAATTGGTGAAATTCAGCCCACTTGTTGTTTATTCCACCACCCTATAAAATGGCGAGCTTCTTCAGTAGCGTTATTACATCTTCCTTGCTGAATACCTTCGACGACATGCCTTTTGGTTTCAGCGCCAGCGGCACAGCTTGTGATGCTGCTCCACTCTCAGAATTGAAATCAGGATCACTTCCTTGCTTTCGCATCTCGTCTTCTTCTGTTGTCGCCGCCATCAGAGAACTCAACACCCGCTTGAGAACTCAACAGTCGCTGCCTTTTAAGGTTCTTGACTTGAATTGTTTGTTATTAATTGAATTATGATATTTTGTAGTGATTGTGTGTGGTTGTGTATTTATATGTTGTTAATAGGTTTTATAAAATTGAGAATTTGTGATGTAAGTTTTGTCCAACTTTGACCCGTTTTGGTCTGACCTGACCGGCAGTTGGGCATCATTTTCAGCGACCCGCATATATTTCGAGCTAGCCCGACTCGACCTAAAAAAATGTATTTGACCTATAGGGCTGGGGCGGGTCGGGCCGGCCCGGAGGTTTTGATAGCTCCTAGTCACTAAGGAACAGTAACAATGGTGATTTTAATACTTTAGTACACAACACACCAGCTTTCAGTAAAAATAATTGAATTTACTTCCTTATTGCATTTACAAACGTTTATATTTGAGTACTCATATACTTTGATTTTGTAACAATAGGATTCACCGCAATTCCAAGAGGTGTTTGCACATGAGCCCACCTCCCTACATCTATAAATAAGGGTGTTGGGGCAAGCATAAGGGATAAGTGAAGTGGAGCAAAGATTGAAGAGTTCAAGAGTTGGAGGAGGAATTTTCTTTAGTATCCAAAGCATTCTTCGAATCTTCAAGGCGATCTTCAAGTATCCGAGGTGATATTCAAGTATTCAAAACATTCTTCTTTTCAAGTATTCACGGCGATCTTCAAGTATTTGAGGCATTCTTCGTGCAAATCATCACGAATCAAGCCAAATTCAAATCAAATCAACTACGACAACTTAGATGCTTTCGATGCCTATCCATGGGGTACATTTTGTTACAACCATCTTAGGGACCAACTTTATTAAAAAAGATGTCCTCCCCAAAACCATCAATAGAAGTTTATGGATTTATGCAAGTTTTTCATTACTGAGTGTTGAAGTAATGACAAAAATCGGTACTTTATTTGCCAATCCAAGTGCGGGATCGGAAGGGTTGTTTCCAAGAATGTTGCGTTGGACACCATTCGATGTGTGTCGTTTCGAGCAACTGAGAAATATGGTGGAAAATATGCATTTGGTAAGACTTGAGACCTAATTTTTTTCAATGTACAACCAAAACACATGAGTCCACCTCCCTACATCTATAAATAGGGGTGTTGGGGCAAGCATAAGAGATAAGTGAAGTGGTGCAAAGATTGAAGAGCTCAAGAGTTGGAGGAAGACTTTTCTCTAGCCTTGTGAATAGCATTCTTCAAATCTTCAAGGCAATCTTCAATTATTCGAAGCGGTCTTCAAGTATTCAAAGCATTCTTCCAATCTTGAAGATGATCTTCAACTATTCAAGGTGATCTTTAAGTATTTGAGGCATTCTTCGTGGAAATCATCATGAATCAAGCCAAATTCAAATCAAAGATGATGATGTTAATCCAAAATCATGACTTGAGTCTTTTGGATAATGTTATCCAATCAAATATTTCAAGAATCTTCGAGATTGTTCGAGAAGCAAATGGAGGAGAAGAATCAGATAATAAGATGGAGGTCGCAACCCGCATAAATCTACTTCAAGTCTACAAATTTATCTTTGTAACATGTTTTTATATTTTATTAATTTGAATACAAACATTTGTGTTTACAGATGCCTAATTCAAGCGATAAAGGTAAGACATAAAAAAAAGTATATTTTTTAATAGGTCATTGATTGAAGTTTTGATGGTGTGTGGATTATATTTTGTGTGAATGTTGAATTGTATTTGTTTGTATATTTAATCTATATTTGATCTAATTTATAATAACATGATTATTATTTGATTAATTCAATTGTAATATACATATATTTTATATCTCTAAAAAAAAAGTCGAATTATTTGACATAGTTGTCAAAAGAAACTCGATCTTCGTGTATATTTCATTATAATTTTTCCTTCAAAATGATTTGTTCTCTATAGTCCTCCAAAATTACATTTCAGCTAGATTCATCTCTGGCTCAACTTCATCTTATATATATACATATGATCCATCCTTATCTAGAATTTTTGTAAAATTAATTAATGCTAATGTAAACATGCCATGAACTTATTTATATATAAGAAAAAAAAAAAACATGCTATGAACTTCGTTTCTCGAGGATGAGTATGACACTTTTTCATTGGTCGTCTATTTGTTTGTGATTAATTCTAACTGCTGTTTAATTAATTGCTATTGATCAGTAGCTTTATACGAGATACCTTATTTCATTCGATGTGTTATATTTTCATTTTACATTTTGGTGGCAAATTTTGACGTATTAAGTGGAAAACTGAAACGGCTATCTACTAACTAAAGTTATAAGCCGCTAATTCTTTATAATGATTAATGACATAACCTCCAATTTGCATAATTTTTAATCAGAATAGACCAAAACCCAAACAGCGGAAACCGCTGCCACGTTCCAGATAAAACTAAGGGTATACATTGTTGCGACAACAACTAACATTATATCTATGTACACTCTTGTCTATATATATAACTTGAATAAATCTTCAACATACAAAGTAGTGACACACGAGAAGCAAAATGTACAATCGCGGAGCTCTAAGTCTAGCCATCATCACCTGCTTCGTAGTTGCTAATGCAGACTACTTAATAGGGGTGGGGAGCCACGACATGACCGGCCCGGCAGCCGGAGTCAATATGATGGGTTATGCTAACATGGAGCAGGTCACCGGAGGCATACATTTCCAGCTCCGGGCACGGGCCTTCGTCGTCGCTGAGACCGACCAAGCTGGTGCTCGAATCGCCTTTGTTAACCTCGATGTTGGGATGGCCTCCCAACTTGTCACTATTAAAGTTCTCGAGAGACTGAAATCAAGGTACAATTGTGCACTTTTTGCCATTTTTATTCACTTTCTCAACTTATTCACAAGAGTCGTTTAATTTGTGCATGGGGTGATGGTACCAAAGGTATGGAGAGTTGTACAGTGAAGAAAATGTGGCAATAAGTGGCACTCACACACATGCTGGTCCAGGAGGGTATCTGCAGTATGTGACCTACTCTGTAACTTCGCTTGGTTTCGTTCCCTAATCTTTCGACTGTTGGTTATCCTTGACATCATCTAATGATACGCAGCGGAATATACATTCAAGGATTAGATCTAGATTTACAAATGCATCATGTGTAGAGATAGGCACACAACGAAAAGAATAACTTACTCGTTGTGTGGTAAGCGTGCGTCTCGATTCTTGCCGTGAATCCTCTACTAAGGTATCCACGTGTATGTCGACTCGATGCAGGAACAATTCCAAGTGCACGATTCAATCTTCGACAGCTAGGAAATCTCTGATTGAAACTATAGTGCTCTCTTAGTGTTTGCAAGCAAAAGCTACTACCTTGTAAGACCAAACTCCTACTTATAAGCCAAAAGTATTGGCTTACCTTGTAAGCTAAAGAGTTGGCTTCTCTTATAAGCCAAAGAGTTATCTTACTAAGGAAGCCAATCCTACTCCAATTAATAGGTCCAATAGTCCAACTAGTTCCCAATTAATTAAGTGTTATTAGAATATATCAAATATATCCTAATCTAGTCCATAATATCTTTCAATCTCCCACTTGGACTAGCATTAGATTAAACACCAAGCACTATCCTTGCACCCTTGAGCGAATCAACAATACACATAAAGTGTGACCCTTTAGGCCTCCATTATCGACGATAATCAAATTAAAGTCTACACAAAACTCCTAGACTGCGTTGTGTAGCGAACTCGATATATGAAGAACGTTTACGTGGATTCTGTAAACAAACCCTTATATGAAGTTTATGCAATATCCCTTCATTCACGAACCACTCGATTGAGCCTAGGATCTGCCATGTGTCTATCCCAATAGCTCAATCATTTTATCTCATCTTTATTAAATGACCCTTCCGATCATATTCAATTATTCTAATTGAATATATCTTTGCATTGGCCAATGACTAACGGTCAAATAATATAGAGAATTTGAAGTGTTCTCTCGAAATTCAAATCGAGGAATGAATCCTATTCTTGGCTCAACTACCATTTTCATTTGCCTCATGATGTACCCAACACAAGCCGTATCTACCCCTTTGATGGAGTGCAAGCATTGTACTTGGTCAAAGCACACCACTCAACAAACAAAATGAGTATTGACCTCAAGTCAAAGGACTATTACATACTCCATACACTATTAAATCATAGACACTAGAACAAATGATTTAATAGCAGGGTATACCAATACTCTCCAAAATATCCATGTGACCATCACGAGAATCAAATTACTCGTAGTTGTGAGATCAACTACATTATCTAAGAATATGATGCAGACCACATGCTAACCTATCACATGTCATCAATATCCCATTCTTGATGACCATTGGTTAGGGCATCTTTAGAATTACACTCAAAACATTAATGTCTCACATCATTAATAGTAGTGATAATTCAAGGGAACAAATAAAAGAATAAAGTCAAACAATAAAACCAAATATTCTAATAAATGCACTAGCCCATGAAATCAAATAACATATATAAATGTGATCAGGTAAGGATGTCTCAATTCAAATTGTTTCTAAGACATTCAAACCAAAACTCCCACTAAATTAAAGCCAACTTCCAACATGTCTAACACCCAAGCTCTCAAAATGCTTGTTGTGTTTTGCTATACACAACGGCTTGGTGAAAGGATCGGCTAAGTTATCATCAGTGGGTACTCTTTCTAATTTCACATCGCCTCTTTCAATTATTTCTCTGATCAGATGATATCTCCGGGGAATGTGCTTGTTTCTATTCGTGGGTCTTGGTTCCTTTGCTTGCGCAACTGCACCAGTGTTGTCACAATACAACGGTATTGCACAATTGGTACTTGGAATGACACCCAGTTCTTTCACGAATTCTAACAGAGCCACAGCCTCCTTAGCAGCTTCAGATGCAGCAATATACTCGGCTTCGGTGGTGGAGTCGGCAGTAGTGCTTTGTTTGGAACTATTCTAACTAACTGCTCCACCATTGAGGATGAAGACATAGCCAGACTGTGACTTATAGTCATCATGGTCTGTTTGGAAGCTAGCATCAGTATACCCAGTAACTGATAACTCTGGCTGTCCACCATAGACTAAGAAGTATTCTTTAGTCCTTCTAAGGTACTTTAGAATAGTCTTGACAGTTCTCCAATGTACCTCACCGGGATTTTGCTGAAATCTGCCTGTCATGCTAAGCGCATATGCCACATCTGGCCTAGTAGATGTCATGGCATACATTATCGATCCTATAGCAAAAGCATATGGGATCCTTTTCATGTATTCAATCTCTTGGTCATTAGAAGGGCAACCCTTCTTAGACAAGATTATACCATGTCCCATAGGAAGAAATCCTTTCTTAGAATTTTCCATTGAGAAGCGCCTCAGCAATTTGTCTATGTAGGTGGATTGTGATAATCCCAACAATCTATTAGGTCTATCCCGATAGATCTTTATCCCAAGGATATAGGAAGCATCACCCAGGTCCTTCATCATGAAGAAGCTAGCCAACCAATCTTTCACGGATTGCATCATGGAACGATCACTACCCATAATCAAAATGTCATCAACATATATGATAAGGTAGACAATGTTCCCATCTTTGCGTTTACTATAAACACATGGATCCTCTTTACTTCTGACAAAATCAAACGATTTGATAGCTCTGTCAAAGCAAATATTCCAACTCCTAGAAGCTTGCTTAAGTCCATAAATGGACTTCTTTAGCCTACATACTGCCTTCGGCCTTTCTTTGGATACAAAACCTTCAGGTTGAGTCATATAGACTTCCTCTTCAAGTTCTCCATTGAGAAACGCGGTTTTGACATCCATTTGCCAAATGTCAAAGTTATAGTATGCAGCTATAGCAAGTAAAATCCTAATGGACTTGATCTTTGCGACTGGTGAAAAGGTTTCGTCATAATCAATGCCCTCGCGTTGACTATAACCCTTTGCCACCAACCTAGCCTTGTAGGTTCGTACTATGCCATCTGCATCTCTCTTCCTTTTGAAGATCCATTTGCAGCCTATAGGATATTTCCCATCTGGCAAATCAACTAGTTCCCAGACTAGATTGAAGTACATTGAGTCCATTTCGGAAATTAAGGCTTCAAGCCACTTCTCCGAGTCGGTGCCCGACACCGCTTCGGTATAGGTCTTAGGTTCATCATCATCCGAATCAACTCCATCATCTTGGTTCTCAACCAATAGATTAAGTCTTTCAGGTGCTCGACGATTCCTACGAGGCCTATGGAGTTGTTCTTACGTTTGTTCGGGTTGTATATTCTGAATGTGAGCAGGTTCCTCTGTGTTGAATGTTTCAACAGTTTCGGAATTTTCAGGGACATCCTCAAGATTCTCTTGAGGTGGTGGTGACACAACTATTGTATCATCGTGTCTTTGATGCATCTCATTGTCTTGAGGTGTCTCTCTAAGAGATATTCCCCTTCCCAATAGATCATCAAATACTCCCACTTGAATTCTTGTCCACACCATTAGACAAGTTTTCATCCTCATTGTTATTTTGTGGTTCTTGAATTTCTTCAAGTTCTATCGTATCGTGACCTTGTTCCTTAGAGACAAAGGTGTCTTCAAGAAACGTCACATTCCGGGAAATAATCACCTTGTGATCATCGGGAACGTAGAAATAATATCCAATTGTTTCCTTAGGATATCCCACAAAATAACATTTCTCACTTTTAGATTCCAACTTATCAGTCATCATTTTCTTAACAAAAGCAGGACATCCCCAGGTCCGCATATGGTTAAGACTTGCCTTTTTGCCACACCATAACTCATATGGTGTTTTCTCAACTGATTTAGAAGGAACTCTATTCAGAATATAAACAGCGATCTGTAAGGCATGACCCCAAAGGAATAAAGGGAGACTTGCAAAACTCATCATGGATCGAACCATATCTAATAAAGTTCGATTCCTCCTTTCAGATACCCCATTCATTTGAGGTGTCCCCGGAGGAGTCCAGTCTGACCGAATTCCATGTGATTTTAAGTAATCAAGAAACTCATGGCTTAAGTATTCTCCTCCTCGATCTGATCGAAGAGCCTTTATACTTTTCCCAAGTTGTTTCTCGACTTCTAACTTAAACTCCTTAAATTTCTCAAAGGCTTCAGATTTATGCTTCATGAGATACACATATCCATACCTTGAAAAATCATCAGTAAAAGTTATGAAGTACGAATATCCACATCTTGCTTCTGTTGGGAACGGTCCACACACATATGTGTGAATCAATTCTAGCAAGTCTTTGGCTCGTAACCCCTTCCCAGAAAAAGGTTTCTTAGTCATCTTACCTTTGAGACAGGATTCACAAGAACCATATGACTCAAGGTCAAATGATTTGAGATAATCTAACTTTCTCAATCTTGCTATCATGTTCTCATTGATATGACCAAGTCTACAATGCCAAAGATAGGTAGTATTACTCTCATTACTCAGCTTAGGTCGTTTGTTTTGTACATTGAGAATACTCATTTCACATTCAAGATAATATAAACCATTCAAAAGAGAGGCACTTCCATAAAACAATCCATTAAGGGAAAACGAGCATCGACTGTTTCCAAAATGGAAGGAAAAGCCTTCAATGTCCAACATCGGAATGGAAATAATATTCTTAGAAATAGAAGGAACGAAGTAACAATTACTTAAAACAATTTTATTTTCCGAAGGAAGATCTAATCTATAAGTCCCCACGCGTTCAGCAGCAACTCTTGCTCCATTTCCCACGCGTAGATCGACTTCCCCGGGCATCACTTTCTTGGTTTCACTTAGGCCCTGCACATTATTGCAAATGTGTGAGCCACAAGCTGTATCTAATACCCAAGATTGTGAATTATCAATATACATGTTTATCTCAATGACAAACATACCTGAGCTCAAACCCGATGCACCTTGTGCCTTGTATTTCGGGCAGTCTCTCTTCCAGTGCCCATTTTCATGACAGAATAGGCACTCATCCTTTGGCAACTTCGGCTTTTTCTGAGCCCCTCCACCTTTAGGCTTCAAACCAGCATCAAATGCCTTCTTCTGCTTTTCTTCTGCTTGTACTTCCTTTTGGAAGACGTGGCACAGATTTGCCTTTAGAGGTGGAAGACTCATAGGTCTTCAACATGTTATGACCATGAGCACAGATTTGCCTTTAGAGGTGGAAGACTCATAGGTCTTCAACATGTTATGAAGCTCAGGCAGGCTTGCCTTCGTGCTGTTCATGTTGAAGTTCACAATGAAGTTTTCAAATGAGGCAGACAAAGACTGCAGAATCAGATTGACAGAGACAGTAGCGGGTAGCATCGTTCTAATCGATGCCAACCTCTCAATCAACCTGGTCATCTTCAGTACATGATCAGAAACCTGACCCCCATCATGAAGCTTACACTTAAAAAGATCTCGGAGTATCTCATACTCCATAGTCTGAGCTTCTGAAGCATACAGATTCTTCAAGTGTTTCAGCATATCATAAGGGAACATGTGTTCGTGTTGCCTCTGTAACTCTGTAGTCATAGAGGACAACATCACACATTGTGCCGATGTTGCATCCTCGACATGCTTCTTGTGAGCAGCTTCATCAAATGATGCATACTCATCAGACTGCTTGTCAGGAATGACAGTGATTGGGTTGTCCAAGACATACTCAATCTTCTCTAGCCTTAAGACCAGACGCAAGCAACGGAGCCAATCCGTAAAGTTTGACCCAGTCAACTTGTTTGTTTCTATCAAACATTTCAGTGACAAATTCGACATATTATCTGATCAATAAATAAAGAAAAGCAAATTAGAAAGAATAAACTATGATCACATTGTATCACTAATCAAACAATGGGCTATCGTATTGATTAGCTCCCACTAATTTTAACATATCTTACGCCCCCAACGTAAAAGACGAATTTATAATCCATATAAATCTTAGTGGTCCAAGATCCAAGTCAATATTATGCAGCCTTTGCTTTGCTGATGACTACAATAATATCACTTAGTAGGCCTCTAAGCCAATTGCAACAACAATTTTGCAACTCTTGGTTGATTAATCCAATTAATCTGCGTCCTTAAATCATTCTTGGTCGCTTTGCGTTCCAAAATAATTTAAGCAAGTCAACCCCATCACACGGTGCCAATCTATGAATGAGACTTGGCCTTGTCGATTTAGAGCATACAATTTTATGTAAATACTCTTGGACGAAAAGGTTAGGTACTCAAACAATTATGATGGACGACGCGTTTTGTGCTTTACACAAAGACTTATATTTAATGGGGATTTAGTATGTGATACTAATTGCTTATATTTAATATCAAATATTAAATAGCAAAACAATTACTGGTGCCGCCTACCCATACATAGCAAAGCGGACTACATATACTGGGCGCCGCCTACCCAAGATAAAAGCGGTCTTTAACTACTATAGTTAAACAATAAGCATAAAATCAAATAGCATGCTTATCACATAAAGACATAAAAACTCTACGAATAAAATCATTAATCAAATTAATATTTTATTCTCTAATTAAATATGGGTTAATCAATTTATATTAATTCTAAATTAATATTAATTTATTTCTATTATTATTAATTAAAAATTAATAACAATAATTTGAATTTATTAATCCAATTAATAAATTGATTAATTCTGAAATTGGGGTTCAATTATTAATTCTAAATTAATAAAAGATTTTTTTTTTTTTTTTTTATGTCACAGCCCCAAATGGGCATTAAATAAAATGCAGGCCCAGCCCCATTTATTATGTTAATTTCGCAGCCCATGGAAGTCCACAGCAGCAGCCCACAAAAGGAACAGGCCCAGCCTTTGAACACTGCAGCCCAACAACTCCTCTTGCCCCAAAACCCAATTTTCAGCAGCAAGGGTTTGGAGAAAAGGATTTGCAGCAGCAGCCGCTGCCTCCTTCTCCTTCCCGTCGCCTCGCCCGGAGACCCCGCTGCCGCCTTTTCGCCCGTCAGCCCGCCGCCACCGCGAGATCCACAACGCCGAAGACGTCGCGCGGCCTCGCCTGACGAAGCCCGCTGGTCGTCAGCACGCTGGAGTTCAAGCCCGCGTCGAGGGGAGGCGTTTTCTGAGGAGGAAGCAGCGGCGCTCTCGCCGCGAGCGCGCAGGTCCGCCGCGCGAGACCACCGCCGGTGCGACTCCTCTTGCGTCGTCTTGCCACCAACACGCCACCACGCCTTCGCCTTCCACCGCCGGACTCCAAGCCCGAGATGGCGGGACTGCCACAGAGATGCAGCGGCGCGTCGGCTTGAAGCCATGACGCAGCTGCCGGCAGGTGGTCGGGCGCTGCACACCGGCGAGCCCCGAGCCACCATCGCCGCCTCGTCCATGAAGGTGGTTTGTTGTTGTGTCCGGCGAAGGCCCAGCCAGTAGGTTCATTCAATTTCAGAAAATCATTTTCAAAATTTTCATTTCCAAAATCGTCCATGCTCAGATTCATTTTAGAAACCATTTCTAAAAATCAAATATTCTCAAATTTCAGTTTTCAGATTTCTAAAATTACATATTCTTAACCCATAAACAATTAGAACACAATAGCAATTGTAAATCGAGCCCCTCATTTTACATTTTGGTGGCAAATTTTGACGTATTAAGTGGAAAACTGAAACGGCTATCTACTAACTAAAGTTATAAGCCGCTAATTCTTTATAATGATTAATGACATAACCTCCAATTTGCATAATTTTTAATTAGAATAGACCAAAACCCAAACAGCAGAAACCGCTGCCACGTTCCGGATAAAACTAAGGGTATATATTGTTGCGACAACAACTAACATTATATCTATGTACACTCTTGTCTATATATATAACTTGAATAAATCTTCAACATACAAAGTAGTGACACACGAGAAGCAGAATGTACAATCGCGAAGCTCTAAGTCTAGCCATCATCACCTGCTTCGTAGTTGCTAATGCAGACTACTTAATAGGGGTGGGGAGCCACGATATGACCGGCCCGGCAGCCGGAGTCAATATGATGGGTTATGCTAACATGGAGCAGGTCACCGGAGGCATACATTTCCGGCTCCGGGCACGGGCCTTCGTCGTCGCTGAGACCGACCAAGTTGGTGCTCGAATCGCCTTTGTTAACCTCGATGCTGGGATGGCCTCCCAACTTGTCACTATTAAAGTTCTCGAGAGACTGAAATCAAGGTACAATTGTGTACTTTTTGCCATTTTTATTCACTTTCTCAACTTATTCACAAGAGTCGTTTAATTTGTGCATGGGGTGATGGTACCAAAGGTATGGAGAGTTGTACAGTGAAGAAAATGTGGCAATAAGTGGCACTCACACACATGCTGGTCCAGGAGGGTATCTGCAGTATGTGACCTACTCTGTAACTTCGCTTGGTTTCGTTCCCCAGTCTTTCGACGTCCTCGTCACTGCAATCGAGCTCAGCATTGTCCAGGCTCATGAAAGCCTCAAGCCTGGTTCGATTCTAATCAACACAGGTAACGTAATTTAAAAGATAACATTCATATAGATTTGAGCAATATTTCTCAGAAGTTAAAATAAATAACGATCCCATGTAGGAGACGTGGAGAAGGGTGGAATAAACCGGAGCCCGAGCGCGTACCTGCTGAACCCTCCCGACGAAAGGGATAGATATCCGAGCAACGTGGACACGCAAATGACTCTTCTGAAGTTGGTAGACAAAAGCAGCGGGAAAAGCAGAGGCGCCTTCAGCTGGTTCGCGACGCACGGGACCTCCATGAGCAAGGACAACAAGCTCATCAGCGGCGACAACAAAGGCGCCGCCGCGAGATTCTTCGAAGACTGGTTCGCCTCCACCAACACCAACGCTTCCAGTACTAGTCGTATCACTTATGTTAGCCGTAGAAGGCTGATGAAGTCAGCTTCGAGAGTTGAGGCGACGGGAGGGGCAGGCGTGCGCGAAGACAGCTAGCCAGAGCGCCAAGGTGAGGAAGAACGACGGGTCGCGATTCGTGGGGGCGTTTTGTCAGTCAAACGTGGGAGATGTGAGCCCTAATGTGATGGGAGCTTTTTGCTTGGACAGTGGAAAGCCCTGCGACTTTAATCACTCTTCCTGCCATGGCAACGATCTGCTCTGCGTTGGCCGTGGCCCGGGGTATATACTTTGATGATTACATAATAATGTATTCGATGAATTTTATATGATTTGAAACTGAAGATTGTTGGTGTAGATATCCGGATGAGATCTTGAGCACCGAAGATGATCGGGGAGAGGCAATTTGAGAAGGCTGTGGAATTATTCACGTCTGCGGAGGATGAAGTCACGGGGAAGATTGATTACCGGCAAATATATCTGAATATTACAGATATAGAAGTTGTGTTGGATGATAAGCAGGTGGTGAGGACTTGCCCCGCCGCGCTGGGGCCAGGTTTCGCCGCCGGGACTACCGACGGCCCCGGCGTTTTCGGTTTTCAGCAAGGTGATACTGAGGTGAGGTTAGACGACTGCGTTAGTCTGATCATCAGCTTCTAAGTTATTTTATTTAGAGCATTAGTTATTGTGCAGATTAATAAATTCTGGAAGCAAGTGAGGGATGCTATTCGAGAACCGAGCGAATATCAAGTGGAGTGCCAGAAGCCCAAGGCTGTCCTTCTCGACACTGGAGAAATGTTTTGGCCTTATGCTTGGGCGGTAACAAAATACTCCTTTTCTATCCAAATACTAATTGTTTTTCCACGTTACAAAAAAATAAATAAACAAGTTTATCTTTTTATTCGTAACAATTAATATATGATCCCATCATTGGGATTATTAATCTATACGATTTAATTTTACAATGTGAATGTTACATGCAGCCAGCAGTTGTGCCAATTCAAATTCTGAGGTTGGGGAAATTGGTGTTACTGTCTGTACCAGGAGGTCTAACTCAAAATCACTCTCTCTTCTTAATATACTTGCAAAATATGTCTTGTTTTAGGTTATGAATGCTTATGCTTGACATTTTTTATTTGCAAGCAGAGTTTACAACAATGGCTGGCAGAAGACTGCGCGAGGCAGTGAAGGAAACGCTGATCGGGTCCGGACAAGGAGAGTTCGACAACTCGACTCACGTGGTCATAGCCGGCTTAACAAACACGTATTCACAGTATGTAGCTACGTTTGAGGAGTACAAACAGCAGCGCTACGAGGTGATCACATACCCAAACAAATCAATCAATATATATAAAAATAAAACGATGAGCTAATTAAATAAAAACAGGGTGCATCAACGCTCTACGGCCCTCACACGCTTTCGGCTTACATTCAAGAGTTCAAGAAGCTAGCGCAGGCAATGGCCGGAGGCGATAAGAGCGTCGTGAGAGGTCCATCGCCTCCGGATCTCTCTGCAGTCCAGCTGAGCCTCTTGCTAGACCCCACGGGAGACTCTCCCCCGTCGGGAGTGAAATTTGGGGACATAAAACACGACACGAAGAGCGGGCCCCTCAGGGCAGGGGATAGGATGAACGCTACGTTTTGGAGTGCAAACCCGAGGTACGATCTGCTGACGGAAGGCACATTTGGTGTGGTGGAGAAGCAGCAGGGTGATGGTGAATGGGTGGCTGCTTATGATGATGATGATTTTTGCGTTTTTTTCAAGTGGGATGGTCCCTTGTATAGTTCGGATAGCACGTATGGGTTTGGCACGGTTGAGTGGGAGGTGCCGCGGGAGGCGAGCGCCGGAGTCTATCGGTTGAGACACTACGGCTCGTTTAAGACCGCTAAGGACTCCCCCGTGAACTACTTCACGGGGGCCTCCTCTGGATTCACTGTCGTAAATTAGTAATTTCTAGTGTAATGAATAAAAGAAGTTGGGGGTTTGGTTAGATTTGCTTTGTTATGTTTGAATCCATCAATACAAAATCGTGTAACTGTTACCTTTGCATTGATAGTTTTTTGAAACGGAAAAAGTGGTTATAGAATGTAGGATAATAATCATGAATAACAATACTCTCAAGCCACTGTGGTAAAACATGAGTCCAAGTTGAGCAAGATGATGCGCTGCGCTGTATTCGAAGAATCTCTCTCACATCTTCGGGAAGAAAATGGTGATCCTAGCCGCAAACAACGATTCCGTGTTCTCTATACTGATGATCACTCACTCCATTAACGACCGCCTATCATAACATTCATTGATAGGCTAGTGGGCTTAGCCATGGCCACGCTTTTGCAGTCATACTTTTATTAACATAACACTTATATATTGGGTTAAAAAAATATGTGGGGGGGAGAATGAGATTTTTCGCAAAAAAGGGTAATACAAAAGGTAATGAAACATAGTCGGTTGCTAACAACGATTTTCCCCTTGGATTTAATACTAATTGCCAAAATCGAAATGCGTAGTCAAATTGCACTAATCATCACTTTCATCTTTACTTGTTCACGCGCGCCAACCCAATTAGCTGGGATCCTATCTTCTACTCCCTTAATGGGACTTGGTGACAATTTTTATTTCGGGTGTTCCACTTATTTTAAGATATAATATATTTTTTTGTTCTATTAAAAGTGATATACATTTTATTTTGAATCATTTCACAGTAAGTGTCTATTTCTATAAATAAAAAAATTTAACCCTTAAAAAAATATATGTCCCATCGCTTTTAACCAATTTACACATTCTTCGTAATTCTTATGCCGAAAAGTTTTGAATCACTTATAATGGGACATGGGGAGTACTAGTTTCACTTATTTTACCTTTTATTCATTTTTTCACTTTTCACATATCACATTTAGTGCCACTAATTTTTTAAATTTCGCATCCAAAAATTTTGTCCCAAGATAGATAGGACGGAGGAAATATATATTCACATTGATCCTCCGTATTTGAACAAATATTAGGACCTTAATCCTTGCATGAGCATTCTATTTCAAAATTTCATTATAAAATATTGCAATTTTTAAATACTACTCATCTATATACTATATTGAAAAGGGAGTTCTCAATTTCAAAATTGAGTGGCAATTTTGTAGTTATAATAAAATTGAAAGTTTATGCTTAAATTATATTTTTCTTTTTATTTTCCATTTTTTAAACTTCTTATTTGTTGTTTTATTTTTTTCCAAAATTGTGAAATTCGATTAATTATAAAATATTTAATATGCATATCAAATTAAAGGTAACGATAAGAGCTTTAATTTGATATATTTTATGTAAATATTTGATTTAAAATGCACAAATTAAATTTGTTTAAATATTAAAATTTTATAAATTTCTTTCTCCTCTCTCATCTTTTTTAAAAAATAATGTATTTTTAATTCTTTTTTATTAGTATTTTTTTTAACTTTTTTTTGCTTTTCATAACATCATATTTATTTTGTAAATTCTTATTATTTTTTAATTTTTTAATATTCAATTCAAATATATTTAGTTAAAATTAATTTTTATTATATTTATGAGTATGATAATTAATTAGTATTGATTTTTATATAAATATAAAAAATAAAAAATATTTTCTCGTACATTGCATGGGATGCAAATGCTAATTTTCTTAGTATGCCAGAGTAATTTTGACGGTTAAAGAAATTAATAGAGATGGAGAGAGTATAAATCTATCTACTACTATATTAAAACAAAATGTGTCGGGCAATTAACTTTATAGTTTTTTAATAAACAATATATGATTATTTTCTTTAAAAGGGTCCGTTTTATCTTGATCGATCTTTCAAGCGGCGTATAAATTCCACAACTTATCCAATTATGTAATTGTCTTTGATACTTTTTCAGTTTTTCCCAAACCTATATATAATCATGAAACGCATGCAATAATTTCCTATGTAGCCACGCCATGCCACCCTCTTTTCCCTTCCTCGTCTTCTTAATGTGCGTTCTCTTTGGTTGTAAATTTATCATGAGAAAAGAAAGGATAAATAAAATTTCACCCTTTAAATCATTCATTTCTTTTTTCACATTTTCTACTTAACCCTTACTCATTCTTCATTTACACTACAAATGGGAGATAATATTATCCCTTCAAAAATAGTGTGATAATATTATCTCTCCTTTGGAGTGTACCTGAATGAGTAATGTTCAAGTAAGAAATGTGGAAAAAGAAAAGAAAAATTTAAAAGGTGAAATTTTGTTTATCCTTCATTTTCTCATGATAAATTTACAACCAAAGAGAACGCACACTTAAGGAAATAGAAAATCATAGTCGAAATGCAATAGTTTTTCCATTGATAGAGTCTTGTCTGATATTTTACTTCGTGAAGAGTAGTTTGTATTATCTTCTAGAGAACCTTATAGTCAGAATTTGTACGAATTTGTACGATACAAATTCTGACTATATATAATTAGATTTTACTCTGTCATTCATACGATACGAATGGCGGTGTAGTTGTGGTACGAATCGTACCACATCAGTAGATATTTTTTTCTTATAGAAATTCAATTTCTCATTTTTTTTAATAATGCGGATTGTTGGTTTTGGATTAATTTTTTACAATTTTTTGGTAAAGATACAGTAACATGCAGGATTGCGGAATTTTTTCTTTCACAAATACACATTGTGTTTTTAATTGGTGCTGCAATTGATTTGAAATTTGCATTCGACTCTTTTGTAATTTTGATATTAACTTACTAATTCAATATTATAATGTCAATTCATATTATATTAAATCATAGATAACATTTTAATGTATTCTATGAGTCTATGACTGATATTTACCTGGAGAAGGAAAAAATTTGCCTGAGTTCGAATTATGGAGGAAGCGAAAATTTTGTTAATTTTTTGAATATCATTATTCAACACCATATATTACTTTATTTAGTACTCTCACGAAAAATAGCAATCTCACTGTAACCTACCCTTATAAATATAATGGTTCTAATGAGATCCCTCATATATGATGAGATCTTAAATTGATTCGTAGATGTTGATTTAATGTATCTGGTGAAGCACGGAATCACCAACACCTAAACTAGAAATTAGAAAGCGATAAATGACACACGGATTTACGTGGTTCGGCCATCAAGACCTACGTCCACGGGAGGTTCTTCGTTGGTTTCACTATCTCAAGAATATTTTACATGTTACAAGTGAAGTGTGCTAGAATGAATTGATCCCTCAGTTTTCTAATAGATGTGCTATTTATAGTTTGTGAGCAAACCCTAATTCTAAAAGCCCACTCATCTAGTCAATTGGGCCCAAAACTCAGTACAACGATCTTATTCCCGAAGTTGAACTATCATACGTAGCTGCGCGGGAAGGCATCCTGGCTGCGTGGTTGCGCGGGCAAGCTTCTTGGCTGCGCGGGAAGGTTTCGTGGCTGCGTGGGCAAGCTACTTGGCTGCGCAGGAAGGCATCTTGGCTGCGTGGCTGCGCGGGAAGGTTTCTTGGCTGCGTGGCTGCGCGGGCAAGCTTCTTGGCTGCGCGGAGGGCACCTTAGCTGCGTGGCTGCGCGGGCAACCTTCTTGGCTGCGCAGGAAGGCACCTTGGCTGCATGGCTGCGCGGGCAAGCTCCTTGGCTGCGCGGGAGGGCATCTTGGCTGCGTGGGATAGTTCCTTGGCCGCGCGGCTGCACGGGCAAGCTACTTGGCTGCGCGGGAAGGTTTCTTTGTGCAATCATTCTTCACTCCATCTGCTTAGGTGGATTTCTTACTCTTTTATCTAAGATATTCGATCGTACCTGCGCTGTTAGTTTCTGTAATAATAATAACAATAATCATAACCAGGTAAAATAGGCTTGGATTACTAAGCACAGCGCTGATGAGTATTCTAGTCCTCATCAGCTACTCCCCCCTGGTCTAGTTGAACAGCGTTCTTTTTGTTCAACTAGTGGTGTGTGGTATGAAGTCAGCGCTGTGCTTCTCTCCCGTGTCAATTAAGCATATATGATTCCCTGCAGCTTATTAGATAAAAAATGTCAATCTTTACAATACAATGGTGACAAAGTATTTCAGCGCTGTGAGTGGACTAAGATAAAAAAGATAGTAATGTTTTCTTTTGATTCGTCGAGCATCATTAAAGATGATAAAGGGATTAGATAACTTGTGCTGGAGCGGGGCGGCGCTAGTTGCGCTGCCGAGCAGAGAGGTGGCGCTGACTGCGCTGCCGAGCGGAGAGGCGGCACTGCGTCGAGGCACATGGCTGTGCTGCCGAGCAGAGAGGTAGCGCTGACTGCGCTGCCGAGCGGAGAGGCGGCACTGCGTCGAGGCGCATGGCTGCGCTGCCGGGCAGAGAGGTGGCGCTGACTGCGCTGCCGAGCGGGGAGGCGGCACTGCGTCGAGGCACATGGCTGCGCTGCCGAGCAGAGAGGCACATGGCTGCGCTGCCGAACAAAAAGGCGGTGCTGCGTCGAGAAGACTTTGTGAAACATTGGTGGTACTCCCCCGCAGAGCGGCCCTTAAGATGGTACAAAGATGGTACACCCCCGCAGAGCGGCCCTCAAGATGGTACGCCCCCGCAGAGCGGCCCTTAAGATGGTACAAAGATGGTACACCCCTGTCTAACTTTCGCGGCTTACGATATTTCTGCACGGAGCATAGACAATCAAGATGGTACACCCCTGTCTAACTTTCGTGGCTTACGATATTCCTGCGCGGAGCATAGACAATCAAGATGGTACACCCCTGTCTAACTTTCGCGGCTTACGATATTCCTGCGCGGAGCATAGACAATCAAGATGGTACACCCCTGTCTAACTTTCGCGGCTTACGATATTCCTGCGTGGAGCATAGACAATCAAGATGGTACACCCCTGTCTAACTTTCGCGGCTTACGATATTCCTGCGCGGAGCATAGACAATCAAGATGGTACACCCCTGTCTAACTTTCGCGGCTTACGATATTCCTGCGCGGAGCATAGACATTCTGAACTGACAACGGCTCGAACATTCTGCGCTGAAAACTACTGAGATAACTGAGGTAGCTGCGCTGAGGTAGCTGCCCTGAGGTAGCTGAGATAACTGAGATAGCTGCGCAGAGGTAGCTGCCCTGAGGTAGCTGAGATAACTGAGATAGCTGCGCAGAGGTAGCTGCCCTGAGGTAGCTGAGATAACTAGATAGCTGCTCTGAGATAGCTGCGCAGAGGTAGTTGAGGTAAATGTCCTGACTGCGCTGAGAAGACCCAGATTCCACTTAAGGCTTTCCCCTCCGTAGCGTGGTTGAATTGCCATTAAAGCTCATTTTCTGAGTCACCCCTTGTTAGTGGGTGACCTTTTCATGTGTATGGTGTTCACCATATTTGTTCAAGTCCTTCCCCCCAGAGATGTTTATCCTGTGCTGTAAGAATTCTTAAGTAAAAGTATTAGTAAAAATATGAGAGCCCTTATAACAGAGCTGTGCACTCATTCATGACAAAGATATATATTTCATTTACCCCAACCCTGATCCATTTTCTCAAGAAAAACATATGAGTCGAGGGGGCAAAGTGCCCGAGATCAAATTTCCTTCAAAATCAAATACTTTAAGCTTTCCTCACACCCTGAATTTCAATAGAGTTCTGCCATTCAACAAGTACTCACTGTTTCAATTGTAAGAGTATTTTTTCACCAAGATATAGGTCAAAATCAGCCGGTGATAATTGGGTACCCAATTAAAGTAAGAGATAGTTGCCATATCCCAAATTCAGTTATTGAAATTTAAATGCAATATCCAAATGAATAATCCTAATAAAATTGAACACAACATCAACCCCAAAATAAAAATAACAGATTACTCGTCACTATATTAAATTGATAGAGTCACTCTGAACGTGCCAATTGGTTTGACCCACGCTGCCCTACATTCAAGACAACTGCGCTGCTCTTCTGCGTATCTTTGAACTTGCACTTCCCTTCACTCAAAACAGCTGCACTGCCCTTCTAATTTCACTTTCTTCGTGAGGATTTTTGTCTGCGCTGAAGTTGCTGCCAAAGCCCTTGCATCGACTGCCTGCGCTGCCTCTGTATCTTCGCCGAGAACTTGGTCAGAGCGGCTACGCCAATCATTTGAACTTGATCGGGGTGCCAAACGAGAGGGGAGAACCCGAGCTGGCTGCGCAGCTTAATAACAGATGAGAGGGAGAACCGGAGCTGGCTGCGCAGCTTAATGAAGGAGGAGATGTCTTCGTGCCGAACCCTGCTTTGTTCCCGAGCTGTGAATCAGCGCAGTTGTGAACCCCTAACCACGAACTTGATGGACATTGAGCAAATCATCGACGACTTGGATGACCGGTTGGCGTTTCCAGTTGATAGTTCCCTTAAGCAATCAGGTTGTACTCGATATAGTGGTATTAACATGCCCTTGCAAAAAATCAAACAAAGGCACAGGAAGTCATAAGCAAAGAAATCTCAACAGATCATGCATAAACGTCAACATTTAGACCATAAACCATGAATAAGATCACTGGATAAAAGACATCCCAATGTTCTTGTGCGATGCTACATCAGCGCAGTAGCGAACTTACGAAGTGCCCACTTGCGTTCTTCGAACCTGCGCTGCCCTCTTGATACTCCAATTTCTCTTGGAGACCACCGCCTGCGCTGCCCTCTCGAGGCTCTAGTTTCCCTTGAAGAATATCTGCATCCTCGGATCAGGAAGTGGAAGTGCAACAGCATTGTCTTGATCTCGCGCGACATTATTGATCTCTTTCCGAAGCAACATCAGCATCCATTTCAGTGCAGCTGATAATAACGAAATACAGCGCTGAAGATCATAAACTTCTTCCCGGGCTGAGTCATAACGTCCTTCGTTTGTGGGCCGTCTTGTCTTCGCTGTTTTAGAATCCACGATATTTCGCTTGGCAGCACTGTAGCATCCATAACTTGACATTCATATGTAAATTACACCCATCAGCTCTGCTCCAGGAGAAGCTTCAGGGCGGAGCCGCGAGGAAATAATAATTGCCCGCCAGCGCGGGAATCCCTTTGTCGGGTATGATGTTTTCAGCAACAGATGATGGACATTTAAAGCGCCATGGCTCTCTTCAGCACCTGTTAACTCCACGATCCCCTCACCATCTTGGCCTGTGGGCTGCGCAGCTCCAGTTGGTCTCGCCTGCGCGGGCCTTCGAAGAACTCCGCTCTGCGCTGCCTTCGAAGAACTCCGCCTTGCGCTGCCTTTGAAGATTACCACCCTGCCTGTTAATTCCCCGATTCCCCTGTCTTGGCCTGTGGGCTGCGCAGCTCCAGTTGGTCTAGCCTGCGCAGGCCTTCAGAGGACTCCACCTGTGCTGCCCTCAAAGGCCCCCACCTGCGCTGCCCTCTCCAGCGCTGAGTCAAGATCCCCACAGCAACAGTTCTTCTTTGATATTTTCCTAGCACAGGCTGTGCAAAGCAAGACTTTTACAGCTGTTAGAAATGACAATCACCCCAATAAACTTTGAGATTCATACCACAAAGCAGCACCTGTCTTAACAAATTACTTAACAATAGTAAATCGTGAGTTCCATAATAGGAGATTGAATAAAAAGAAATATTGATAAAGTACTAATATTAAGTGGGCCCAAGGGCTGCCAACATCTCTCCTTTACGATCAAAACTAGCACATACCTCTTTGGACCAAAATTTCAGAATAAATTATCCCACTATTAAAACATACTCATCGAATTGGCTATCTCAAAATGAATCAGTCTATTGAAATTAGTCTCGAGTGATCAGAGCACTTAAATGAATCACTCATTGCAGCCTTATATGTTTAATGGACCACTTAAATGATCTGATGCATCCCTTAACAAATACAAAATATTTTAGTCTGCCTATAATTTGTGACCAATCAAGATAGTCAAACGCGGGTGCCAACAAGGTAGCCTAACTCAAACTAGTACATCATATGCTTTGGGGACACATATACAATCAGGATGTCCACCACAATCAAATTCATCGCAAACTGGAATTAATCACAATGTAAACCCTTAAAAAATATCATCATTAATCGCTTCCCACAATTCCCATACTTAACGTTGTAGATACACAACCACTGAATCCGAACAAAAAACGTAAGCAATGGAAGACTTTAGCAATAGTTAGCTAGTATGTCCAGACATTGTTATAAATAATCTTTTCATGATCAGACTCAGCAAGCAACAATCATTTTCCCTATTTTTTGCATATTGAATTCATCAAGCAGCAATTATTTCCCTACTTCTCAAAGCTATACTTATAGAGTACCCGTCAATAAATGATCCAGACCAACACAAAATCTGCCACAATTTTCAGTTAAAATTCAAACACGTAGTAACACAAAATCATTGTTGCAATATCACAAAGGATTCATTTAAACTCCCAACAATGATCAGATTTCACTATGATCAGATTTTACACATTAAGAAAGAGCTTAAGAGCATAATCACTGAATCCAGGCAATATATAGACAGATTAACACCCATAAGAGAACAATCACACATGACACTTTGATTTTCATATATCCCAAATTAGTTCAGCACCATATTGATTTGAGAGAGCGAGAAAATAGAGATAGCTTAGCTTCTTGGTTAGTCGAGAGGCACAGATATTAATCAGTGATGGGGATTGCAGCGTTGGGAGGCTGAGCCACCAGCATTTGGGATGCCGAAGGTGGCAACTGTTGGCTTCCAACGCCACTTGAGTTTTGAATTCCATATTGGGTGAATTGGTGGTCAACCTTGATTGACGCTCAAGCCAGATGGGGCTTCGAACCAGACGGCTGCAGTGATGCTGGTTTGTTCTATACCAGAGAGAGCTTTGAGGACGGCAGATCGGCATCGTGGCAGAAGTGGGCAAACCAGGCACCCTAATTAAGATGACAAGAACACAAGGTCAACCAAGATTCACATGAAATTGCTGATAGATGCACATTGAGTAAGAGAATTGGGGGTTTTCTCCTCTGCCCATGGCCGACGAATCATTATTGCACACTGAATCGACGAATCAAGGATCGAATGTTGAAGTCTCAGAAGCAGGAGGCGGTCTCGATCGAAGCCTGCGCTGACTTGGTCTGGTTTCTTCCCGGCGATGAAACTTTGAAGAAAGAGGCGCGACTCCAAGAATTGGGGATCTTTCCTGATTTTTTTTTTCGATGGATATTCTTTTCTCATTTTTGCTCCCCAATCAAAATTTAGCTATGAACAGTAACCCATTCCCCCCTTGGGAAGAACCCATATGAACAGTAATCCCCTTTTTTCCGTGAACAGTAATCTGAATCTCCAATTTTCCAAAAAAAGTTCGATGAACAGTACCCGGAAACAATGAATCTCACGCCTTAGCTCGATTTTCCCACAGACGGCGCCAGTTGGTGAAGCACGGAATCACCAACACCTAAACTAGAAATTAGAAAGCGATAAATGACACACGGATTTACGTGGTTCGGCCATCAAGACCTACGTCCACGGGAGGTTCTTCGTTGGTTTCACTATCTCAAGAGTATTTTACATGTTACAAGTGAAGTGTGCTAGAATGAATTGATCCCTCAGTTTTCTAATAGATGTGCTATTTATAGTTTGTGAGCAAACCCTAATTCTAAAAGCCCACTCATCTAGTTAATTGGGCCCAAAACTCAGTACAACGATCTTATTCCCGAAGTTGAACTATCATACGTAGCTGCGCGGGAAGGCATCCTGGCTGCGTGGTTGCACGGGCAAGCTTCTTGGCTGCGCGGCTGCGCGGAGGGCACCTTAGCTGCGTGGCTGCGCGGGCAACCTTCTTGGCTGCGCAGGAAGGCACCTTGGCTGCATGGCTGCGCGGGCAAGCTCCTTGGCTGCGCGGGAGGGCATCTTGGCTGCGTGGGATAGTTCCTTGGCCGCGCGGCTGCACGGGCAGGCTACTTGGCTGCGCGGGAAGGTTTCTTTGTGCAATCATTCTTCACTCCATCTGCTTAGGTGGATTTCTTACTCTTTTATCTAAGATATTCGATCGTACCTGCGCTGTTAGTTTCTGTAATAATAATAACAATAATCATAACCAGGTAAAATAGGCTTGGATTACTAAGCACAGCGCTGATGAGTATTCTAGTCCTCATCAGTATCATATGACTGATATTTACCTGAATGTAGAAAATTTTTATTCGGGTTCGAATCCTGGAGGGAGCAAAAATTTTACTTACTTTTTTAGTATCGTTATTCAACACTATACTGCATTATTTATCATTATATACATATATATATATATTATATATATATATATGTATATGTATATAATGATATATTGTGTCACGTATATATATATATATATATATATATATATATATATATATAGAGGAGGGCTAGAATAAAAACACTTTTAAGTGTATAAAATATGGATGAATCTTGACCATTAGATCTTGATTGATCTAATGGCTTGAAATTAGCTTAATTATATATTAAATAACAACCGAAAATTCATTAGAGGACAACCTAGTAATTTACCTAATCTGTATTTTCGGTAACAAGATATGTATTTGTGACCAAATCTCTTTCTCTTTCCATTTAATGATTAATCATTAAACATGTCTACAATTCGTATCATCAATTTTGTAACCTAAAACTTACATTTTTTTGTAACCTAAAACTTACATTCGTATCATCAATTCATTACGCCTCCTTTGTAACCTAAAACTTACATTTTTTTTGTATCATCAAGCGTCAATAATCAACGAAACCAAACCTTCTTGATTTCATATCTCTTTTTCGAGAAATAATCTAATGGATCATCCAGGTAATGAGTTCTTACATTTAACATTTAATAATCAATGTTTCTTAATGATTTCTGGATTCATCTATCATTTTACTACACATTCAAACTCCTAATATTTTGTAATACAATTCGTTAAAATTCAATATACAGATTAGCCTTCTCTTCTTTACTGAATTCAGTAGTTGAGATCGTTTTGATTATACGTCATTTATTACGAATTTTGTTGAGTTTCTGGTAGTGGTTGATGGTTGCACGAATTTTGTTAGATATGTTACGAATTAAATTGTAATGTAGTTTATACGAATTTGATTAATTATGTTACACAATCGTATATGACGATTTTTAACAATATCTGGTTGATTTTACAAGTCTTTGATTATTTATGCAGTGGGGTATGGTTGTATGTATTTTATTAACGTGTTATGAATTTTATTTATTATGTTACATAAAGGTGTGAAAATGAATTGTACACGCATTTTTTTGGTTATGTTACGAATTTAATTAACAACAAAGTTACACGAATTGTTATGCATTTTATTAGTTATTATGCAATTTATGGTCGTTTTTTCTTGGAATTTTAATTCGAGTCTCTTTGATTAGTGGGCAGTGGGGTATTGTTGCATGCATTTTATTAACCATGTTAAGAGTTTTATGTATTATGTTACGAGATGAAATAAAAATTAAATGTGTACGCATTTGCTTGGTTATGTTACGAATAGAATTGGTAGGAAGTTTACAAGAAATGTGAACTATTACTTAATAATTGGTTATTTAAATTTTGACGCGTCAGAATGCTTTGCTTCACTAATATTGTTTCATATCAAAGCCAACAACTATTACTTTTTTCAGATGCAGGGCATCACGAAGGCGAAGAAGTAGAATGTGATACCAATTCATACCTTCCCATTTGTGAAGCCAACAAGAAGCCGTACATAGGTCAACAATTCAAGACTATAAATGATGCATGGGAATTTTATAAAAAATATGGAGCAGCTTCAGGTTTTGGAACTCGGAAGAGCACGGCCAAAAAAGGAAAATATGGTCAAATATTGTATAGATACTTTATCTGTACAAGGGAAGGTGCCAAACCTGAGTCTCAAAAAGAGGTTCCAGAGTCAAGCCGGCGAAAAACCAAGAAGCGTCGGACGCCATCCACTAGAAACGGTTGTAAGGCTACTATTAAGGTCAATATACAAGATGACGGGAAATATGTTGTAACTCGCTTTGAGGAATCGCACAACCATGAGCTTGTAAGTGAAGAATGTCGTCCTTTTATGAAGCAAAATCGCAAAATTGACCAATCGCATCAGATGATTATGTTGAAGTGTGCCAAGGCTAACATTGGACCTGTGAGGGCATTCCGTGTTTTTAAAGAGTTGGTAGGAAGTTATGATGATGTAGGTTGTACAAGCAAGGACTTTAAAAACTTGAATTATGACATGAACTCTCATGCTGATGGGGTCGATGCACAGCTACTTCTGGATAGGTTTCTTAGTAAGCGTGATTGTGACGATGGTTTCAAGTGTGAATACTTGACTGATGAGTTTGATAAAGTGAAGAGTTTATTTTGGTGTGACTCCATTGGTGTGCGAAATTACTCCGTCTTTGGTGAGGCTGTGTCATTCGATGCTACATACTCAACAAACAGGTTTGTAAGATAATCCTTTATGAACTTTTAATGTTACCATTACAGACTGAATTCGTGGATGTAACAGTTGTTAAATTTGACATCCAACAATATTAGTGTTACGAATTCTTAATTCGTAACATAACTAGAGAAAATGCGTAACAATTCGGATTCAGAATTATATGATACGATTTTTAAAATTAATTGTACATTGTATACATGTATGACATGATATTTACCCCATTTACTGGCAAGGACAACCACGGTGGATGCGTTACGTTTGCAGCTGGTTTACTTAACAGGGAGGATGTGACTGCATATTCTTGGATACTTGAAAAATTTGTTGAGTGCATGGGACACGCCCCCAAAATGTTGATAACCGATCAAGACCCAGCTCTGAAGATTGCGGTAGAAAATGTTATGCCCAACACACGACACAGATTCTGCATGTGGCATATAATGACGAAGTTAGCTCAAAAGCTGCCAATATCATTGCGGGAGAATGTTGAATTGACTAGCAGGATTCACGAGGTGGTGTGGTCAGATTTTGATGAGCCAGACGATTTTGAGAAAAAGTGGACTCAAGTGTTAGATGAGTATGATTTGCAAGATCACACATGGTTTGCAGATATGTTTTCGAAGCGTTCATATTGGATACCTGCGTATTTCGCGAACTAAGCATGAGTGGTTTGTTTAGAACCACATCATTGTCAGAAAGTGAGAATAGTTTTTTTCGCAAGTACTTAAATCGTACTTCGAACCTGGCAGCGTTCTACATCCACTTTGAAAGTGCAATGGACACCCAACGACAAACTTACAAACAACTGTGTATGGTTGATCAGACAACGGCGCCGCAGCTGCAGACGGACATTCCATTGGAACAGCACGCTGCAATTATCTACACTAGGAAAAAATTTCTAGAAGTTCAGATTGAGATTGTGGAGGCTGTTAACCGTTGCTGCATAAAGACTATGGACATTGATGAAGAACAACATAGGTACGCTATAGATGATAGATCTAATGGTGTATTTAATGTTGTTCTTACTATATCTGAAGACACCATTACATGTTCGTGTAAGCATTTTGTCAAGTCAGGGCTTCCCTGCAGGCACATGTTCTTTGTAATGCGTAACATTGGGCTGAAAGAAATCCCATCCAAGTACATTGTCCATAGATGGCTTAAGGTTGCTAGCTCAACCATTCTATCTTGTTTCAACACTAAATCACCCCATAAATCATTGATGGCTGAGGCATTCCGTTGTGTTGGTATTGCTGAAGGGGATGAGGCTTTAACTGATTCACTATTGGAACACTTGAGACTTTGGGCAGACACCCATTCAAAGGATGTACCAGAGCCATCGTCTGCAGCGGGGAAGAAAAAAATGTTTGAGATGTTTTACGGGTCCAAGCCCCCAAGTTTAGTTACTATTCACCCACCTGACGCTGTCAAAACGAAGGGCAGCGGTAAGAGGCTCAAGTCAAGATTTGAGATAGAGACCGAGAAAGCGAAGAAACCTAGGAGAAGGTGCAAGAAATGTGGTCGCCTTGTTCGACATGATTCGCGTAATTGTGGCAAGGTTGTTGAGGAAGATAGCGAAAATGAGTGATTGGATGATATATGAGAGATTAATATTGTCATTCTGACTTTCAATTTTTCAAATTTTCCATGTGATTTGAATTTTATTTGGATTTCTTGACATTCTGAAGTCAAAAAATTATTTAGTCATTGCTTATAAATTCTATAGTGGGTTTGTTTTTAGTATCTGTATTCTTCTTATTTATAGTGCTACGATCTATAGTCGTATACTCCTGGAGTTTTTCCAACAAAATATGGAATACAAATTTGATTCCTTAAATTTACTCTACCAATTCTTACAAAAATATTTATGAATTTGCTTAAAAATTCGTACGTTCGTGTGTAGTTTGTGCATTTCTATAGTATTTTATTTAGTCATTGCTTATATTATTTATTGTATTTTTTTTTAATTATGAATTATAATTTTTATGTATTTGTGTTGTTCTTATTTGTAGTGCTTCGATCTATAGTCCTTTTGAGTTCTCAAAAATTTTATTCCTTAAAATTGACATACTAATTCAACAAAGATTCGTAATAGTATTATAAGTAACACTGCACATACACCTATTACGAATTATAAGTAAGCAAGCCCCCAACCAATCACATACCAATAATTAAAACAACCATGTTTATTCAGTATAAAACCAAGACAGTTATGCAAGATACTTAACAAAACTTCCAACAAATATCCAGAAATCAACAATTACGAAATGCTCGTAATATTATCCAACTCGCCAATAAAGAAAAATAAAGAAAAATAAAGTCTATCTCTGCAAGTAGATATGCGTCATCATAACAAGATCCATATATTTGTTGAATTCATCATCCTAGCAAAGTAGCATCAATGTCTAATGCGGGGTTATTGAAGACCTCGTCATAGTACGCATTAGCTCCAACCGCAACCGCATCTTTGGCAATATTTTTCTCCCATCCAAGAAGCACTGCACAGTACCTCGCACGTAAGAGGTTTAGTTGCTTCTTTAGCTTCGGCGCTAATCCACAACTCCATAAAGATGGATTCTCACCCACAAACGCCTCCATGTGTCGCATCATGTATACGCAGAGTCATTTATGTTCTTTGAATCCCCCCATTTGATATGTGGTATCAACATTTTTGATCGTTTCACAACGTTGCTCTTGTGCACATGACCTAAATGTCCCATGTAGTCTCCAAGCATTTGTTTCTGTGTAATTAATAAGCATTAGAAAACAACATAAACATTAAACAATATACCATATAAAAATGAAGTCACAAAACAAACAAACGAAATTGTTTTTACCACGTCGTTGACCGTTGACAAATATTTTTCATCTCGGCACTGTACTGGGGTCTCATTCCGACTGTCTAAAACATACGCCTTCTCTTTCCTTATGTCGACGCATACCATGAAAAAATTCATTATTCTATACACAGGGAAGCAGAACTGCAGCAAATTTTGAAATAGAACACTTTAATAATATAATTATTATGATTTCAATATATGATACCAGTGCATATCATAAAAAACAAACCAAATCTATGTCTGAAACAGCCATCTGTTGAAGCCCTGATAGTTCATTAGCTAGAAGCCTAAAAAATATATCCCGACGTCTATTGTATGTCCAAGTACTTGGCGGTTGAACAATAGACTCCGACTACAAACACAAAGCCCAACAACATATATTTCAATATAATATGATCATAGATACAAGTTCAATTAACGTATAAAATAAAGCTGGTACGTGTCTTACGCAAATTTCAACTGAGGCAAAGAATCGTGCTGGCGATGCATCCGACCTGAACTCCTCATTCATATTCAAGCATATCGCCCACGCGGTAATGACTTCAGGACCTACAACATTATCCCTGCAGAGTGTTGCCATGTGCATTCGTTGCAGAATTGTATTATCATACTGGAACATCAATTCGACACTGTAATTAATAATAAAAAACGTGCATTATACATAATGTACATTCGAAATAAATTTTATACAAACAAATTGAATAAGTTTTTTTTACTTGTCCTCTTTCTGGTTGTACATCCCAAATAGGGCCAAAGCCTTCTCTTTCTTATTGAGACGTTTGGTCGTACTCACACTCCTCTCCATAAAAGGGGACAAATTATAATTTGTTTTCTTAAGCAGTCCCTTGCTTCTGCAACGCATTCCCACATGATCCACCATATCCTAAACCAACTCGAAAAGGGATTAGTTTCAACAACTTAAGTCATTCATGCAACCTTTCTTATCTTTTTATTCATGCCAAAAATTTAAAACTTACTCATTATTCATTTGAATTCGTACTCCATAATATTTAAAATCGTAAACTAAAAAGAGGTTCGTACTACAAACTTACAAAATCGTAAGATTAGAAACCTACAATCCAAATTCATATTGCAGTTCAAAAAAATCATTCGTAAAATTCAGAAATTCCCTGCAAATCAAATTATAAACTTGTGCAAATGATTCGTCATCCAACGTTAGAAAAACGTAATATAAGCAACCAACAGATCAATTCACATGAACATATTTCAAATTCGTAACCGAATACCACCTCATATTTCAGACAATTTGACATGCAAATATATGATCATGCTTAATAAATACTCACATTCACAAAATGTCAGCCAAAAAACACATACATCTCCTAGCAATTGTCATCCAAAAAAACACATCTACCTCGTTCACTCAAACCAAAACACATCTACCTCCACACAATTGTCAGCCAAAAACACACGTACATTTTCCGGAATAGGTTTCAACACCAGTCGTTTGCCATTTTCACCACCCACGCACGCACCCTTAACCTGAATCAAAAGTTTATATATTACAACCACATTGAATCAATTTACATCCTACCGCTACGCAGCCTTTTTACCAAAGTCGTCGGATTTTCAGACACCACGTTCTCCTTTTCGATATTCTTTAATGTCCTTGCCATATTTGTCCTCACACGTCTGACTGGAACCACATCTGCTTGGCGTGCTGTAACCTCAAGTCCAACCTATTCAATTTTAAAAACACCCTACGTAAATTATAATATCTAGCATTTTATTAAATATAATTATAATATATAGCATTCTATAAATCTTAATTGATAGTAAAATTATATTTTTACCGGTCTTTCTCCCGATTCACAATTAGCTACTGCAGTCACATATACCGGTGCCTTCACAACATTCATCTGGATTATAGAACGTATACACTAGAATATGTAAAAAATATATATATTTTGTAAACAACTCCAGTACATATTTAATAATCCATGATCACACTACCTACAATTCTTTGAAAATTAATCTAATATGCTTAATAACTTCTATGAATGATAAGTGATAATAAAAATATATACTTACCGAACTTTCTCCCGATACATAATTAGCTGCTGCTATCACGGATACCGGTGGCTTCCCAACATTATTCTGGATTATATAACATATAAAAATAAATATGTCGAAATTATATCTTCTATAAACAACCCCAACGCATAAATGATATTATTGTTTGTAATTCATGATCACACTACCTACAATTCTTTCAAAATTCATATACTATACATAATAAATTCAGAAAACTTTGTATTAGTTAAGAAATAAACCTAGACTTAGCAGGTTGATGCATTACTAACTTCATGCCTTAAGATGAGATATTAAAGCTCTTGTAGGCATAAATCACACCCTCACTTTACCTCATCTGATCCATGAAGCTGCCCATCAGCATCTAGTGATCCACCCGAGTCACACCCAATCTGAAAAATTCACCACAAAGATAATACTATAAAACCCAAAACATTCAATCAAATACATAAACAATAAATAGATTAAAAAATTAATATTTTGATTTTTTACATCAGCATTTTCAATGACATTCGAAGAAGCAAACTTGGAATTTCCATCACGAACTTCACCAACATTATTGGAAACACCAATAGCTTCTTTGCCCTACGTATATAAAGAAACAATATTAAATAGATAATCAATTACACAAAAATACTATATATAGAAAATAAATACCTTTGAACCAACATCGTTGTCTCCTGTCATCCTTGCATTGGTAGAATCATCCTTAAGCATTTGAGTAACTCCAAGGCTGAATGAAGGAATATCAGCAATCAAACTCGTTTTGCTGATGATTTTTTCAACTAATTCATCAGATGATGAATAGAAGTCGTTATCATACCAGTAATCCTCGAGTCGGTCTGTTGCCCCTTTAGGCGTTCCCATAACGTCATCAGTTGATCTACGTGGAATTTTAACCCTTTCCACGGGTAAGCTGGTCAGTAGGCATGGGGGGTGGGTCAAATGCCGCCTCGCATAATCTAAACTTGCCTTGAAAGATTCATCCTCTAGTAGCGCAACATCAACCGAGTTTATAAAATGAAGAATATCATCTCTATTCTTCACATAAACCTCCACCATCTTTGCCAACCTTTCCGATTTAGACAATCTCTTCACCTCAGGCATAGGAATTGGGTCCATCAACAAGCCATCGCCAAATCCAGCAGATTTAATTTCTTTCGACTCCCTATCTCTAAGCTCTTTGCTACTCCAATTCTTAAATAATGGGAAATCCCTGCGCACATTGCAATTTGCCCAACGAACCCTATCGACATAGAAGATCTGACAATTACATAAACAAACAAATTACTATTCTCCACATAGCAAACCACGAACCATATAGTACACGAATCTCACAGTAAGCACATCCGAATACATCAGTACACATAAAATTAATATTTTTTACAAGGGCAATAAAGCAAAAAAAACTCACCGTCAAGAACAAAGTAGGTCCAGTATAATAACTAGTCGTGTCCTTCTCCCATTCCTCCTTGTTCCTAATCAACGAGTCAATGGCGTATTCACACCAATTCCATTCTCTAACAATATTCAAATCATCTAGGCAGCCAAGGATCCTCGGATTTATACAGCCATTTGTTGTGCTCTCAATGAGGCAGTGAGCTACCATTAGGAGGAAATTGATCTTGAACCATCTGCCGCCATCCTCACATGACAACATCACATCCTTCAGTTCATTGATCTTAATGAGCCTTGGATTCGTATTTGGAAAAAAAGCCTTCCATTGCTCATACAGATCTGCATTATCCTCTTTCTTTGCATTTAGCATAGACTTCCCTCCCTTTGGAAAACCAAAAACTCGATGGACATCATCTGCAGTAACTGGTATTCTTGACCCGCAAGGAAGTACCAATTCGCATCTCTTGTAATTGAAGCAATCGAGCAACCAATAGAAATGTTTCCCGGGCATATCTTTTATAAGTATTTCAAGAAGGTCGTCAAACCCCATCTGCGCAACGCCAAAGTGTTGCAGATCACTCATCTCCCCCACAGCCTTGTACAACACACACGGCGTGCTCCTCGTAAAGAGGGATGGGTAATCCTCTGCAAGCTTCACTTCAAGTTGTTTATAATTCAACAATGCAGCCTTCCTTTTCACCTTACGTAACTCCTTCGCGTCGACGACGACAGGTGATCCAGCACCGGCAGGTAATTCGCTCTGAATTCCTCCAACAATAGGCAAATTAGCCGATGAACCACCAATTTCATGAGCTTTCCTTTTAAGTTTGTTCGCTGTTCAACATTCAAAGAAAAACTATTAAGTATGAAAAATTTAAAGATTCGTAACAGTATTTAAAAAATTCGTAACAAATTCTATTTGATAAAATTCGTAACATAAACGATACCTTCATTTGGTTGGTCTCCTTGTTTTTCTTTACCCTTTGACTTCAAGTTTCCTGCCATTATCGATTTAAAATTAGATTTTGCACGTGCTAGGAACTAACAACGAAAGACATTTCATAAAAAATTAAGACCTTCTCCACAAGCCAAATCCCAGAACTATTTGTAACATAATCGCAACCCAACATGGAAAAAACGACACATCCTAAAAAAATTTGTAACCAATCGCACCCAACATGGAAAAAACGACACATGCCAAAAAAAATCGTAACCAATCGCAACCAACCAATCTGTCTTTCTCCATACGACTACTCCCCAAAACAATTCGCAACCACAATGGCAAAAATAAATCCTACATCAATATAAACCTATACCCCCAAATAAAAAAAAAACCCAAATTCGACACACACATAAGAAACCCCAGAATCGAATAACTAAAAGTGGAACTTTCATATATCTAAATGATTCTTGACATAATAATCAAATTCTTCACATCAATCTTAAAGAATTTTAAGCATAAAGAATCCACAGTTACGAACCTCCCGAACCACCCTTCGTCTTCGCCATGACGACACACAAAAACCCTCGGTTCGTCGCGTTCACTATGCGCCGTGAATAGATGAGCGCCGTTAATGGAAGAGCTCTGTGAATGCAAGAGTGAAAGTTTTGTATTTTCGCAGATCTAGTTTTGAAGGGAGAGAGTAAATGTATACCAAATTTATCTTCCCCTAATTTAAAAGATCCGATCTTCACAATTCCATCAGAAATCATTTAAGATATTGAAATAAAATCTTACCATAGCAATCGGCGACAGAATCGGAAAAGACACTGATAAACGGAAGGCCAAATTTGTGCTGTGACAATTATACCCTTATTGTAGTTATCACTACGAATCACAAGTATAAACCTTAAGAATCAACAATCTATTAAACTCACGATCTCGTCCGTTGATTTAAGAGTGATGGATGGATGGATTTCATCCATAATTTATACACTTAAGAGTGTTTTCATCCTAGCCCACCCCTATATATATATATATATATATATATATATATATATATATGGGAGGGCTACAGTAAAAACACTTCTTAAAATATAAATATAAACATTTTTTAATGTACGAATTTTATCCAACAGGGTTACGAATTCATCCAACATGGTTACGAATTATGAAAAATAAATTTTTGCTACCTTTGGAATTCGAACCCAGGACCACGAATTCATCTAAAAGGGTTACGAATCAACCGTAGATCTTGATGATCTAAGGGCTGAAAATCATTTATATTTTATACACTTAAGAGTGTTTTTATTCTAACCCTCCCCTATATCCCTATATATATATATATATATATATATATATATAGAGGTTCAAATAAGAACCACTAATAAAATAAGAACGGAGAACCATTTTAAGCCATTCGATCATCAAGATCTATGGTGGATGCATCATCTTGGTGGATGGATGCAGGTGCTGCGTTCGAATCCTGAAGGGAGCAAAAAAATTATTTTTTTCGGATGCATTAAATTTAATAGCGGATGCATTAATTTGTATAGCAGATGCAATAATTTTATTGGTTCTTATGTTCTCACAATAATTGTGGTTCTCACTATAACCGCACTATATATATATATATATATATATATATATATATATATATATATATATAAGTGTAATTAATATATTGTGTCGCGCATCACATGGGTCAATGTACTAGTTATTAAAACAACAAAAAGCTACTAGCCAACGTATAACGGCCACACACTAAACAAATTGAAAAAAAAATATGATTTATTTAAAAAAATTGGTTCAAAATAGCAAATGATCTAGCTAGTTTTAGTATTTGTAAACATAATAGTTATTTTACTATTATATATATATATATATATATTTAATTAATAAATAATACATTATAAAAAATTACAATGTGTACAAAATACTAAAATTAACTTTTATATATATATATATATATACAGAGAGAGAGAGAGAGAGAGAGTATATTTATATATTTTATGAAAAAAATTAAGTGAATTAAATATTTCTCAACATTAATTTATGACTGACCATATTATAACGAAATAGCATTACTTTTATTAGAATTTGTTTTGTTATAATCAGCTGTGAAGCGCTCAAAAATCGATTAAGTTAATATGTTAGCCATCATTACTTTGACAGTGCAAAAACAATGGCGAAAAACATATAATTAATGCTAAAATGCTAATTATGCTTAATAATTACAACCGACATCACCAAAAGGGCTTCAAATTCACGCCATCGGTAGTTTAACAGTGGAGCAGTAAGTTTACGCGGCTAAAAATCAAAATGTGATCATGTTTGTAGACTTTTGTTGAAATATATTCATTGCAATGAGTTTTCTGAATAAATTCCGCGCATTAAATAGAGTTTACCCAAAAAAAAAAATTAAAATAAAATACTTCCTCGGTCCCAACGAAAGCGGTGCGCTTCTTTTTTATACGGAATTTAAAGAGAATAAAATTATAGTGTAAAAATGTATAAAAATGTGTGTGATCCATTGTTTATAGTGTAAAATTATTACTAAAAAAAATAGACCATTTTCATTAGGACAACTTAGAAAAGAATACAGACCGCTTTCGTAAAAACGGTTGGGACCGAGGGACTACTAAATTCCATGCAATCATAAAAATATTTGAAAGGTAGACCAGACCTTACATTTACATACATAAAAAGAAGAAATCTCCGGCCCACCAAAAAATATTTTTCCACCGAAAAAAAGAAAAAGAAATATCCGCATCGATATAGTGGCTGATCTCCCTCTCTTCCGCGAACTCAGATAAAACCAAAAAATTGGACATATATATATAGATACAGACACACTCACATATGTCCACAGTTAATCATTCTGTTCCCAAAAGTTTCTTTAAAAAATCAGAAACAAAAGAAAGAATCTTGACCAGAAATCTGAACATCAGTTGATGAAAATGAACAAAATCTGCATATCCAACTGTGTGAGCGATGCAAGAATTCCAGTGAGGGCCACTTACCTCAACCTCTACAAGTGGCCGGAATCCGACGCCGAGTTCATGAAATCAGCCGCCATGCACGGCGGAGCTGGGCCGCACAGTAGGGTGGTGGACAGTATCTCATGCAGGCAAATGTATCTGAGAAGCTACACATTTTCAAGAAAGGAGACTGTTCCTGAGAGAACCATGAAATGTTTTGGGAAGGTGAGGAGCAGGGTGGCGGCGGAGATCCCGAGGCGTCGCCGCAAGCGGCGTTGCCGTCTGGCCAGAAGGGTGAAAGAGTTTTCTCGCGCGGCGTTGTTTGCAATTTTCCGGCGGTTGCTATTCTGTACCTCTACAGTCGACGTTGCTGATGCTGCTAGTTAGGGGTCTCTGTTTTTCCGTATTAATTTCGGTTTGTTTTTCTTTGATTAAATTCCATTTTTCTTTATTTCCTTCTTTTTTTTCTTAGGTTTCTGGATGTATTTTATCTCATTATGCGAAGTTAGAAATGAAAGTTTTCAATTTTTCCTTAATTGCAATAAAAAATGGAAATGCGGCAAACTTATTAATCTGGTGGTATTGCTCATCTTAACAAAGTACGATCGATTGAGACCCTCAAAACTCCATCTCCCAATTTTTCACTCACATTGGGCGGGTCGGGTACTCTACCCGAGATTTGCGGGTACCCGACCCCGAATTTTGCTCAAATGTTAGTCTGGATACCCGTCCCGCCATGCACGTCCGGTACCCACATACCTGGTTGATTTACAATTTTTTCCTTTGTTTTTATTTACTTCGTTTTTCGATCAATTATATGTAGACTGTAACTATTAATTCAATCCTTACCCACTATTTAATTTCAACTCTACTTAATCATTGATTAAACAATTAATAAATGGTCATGGATAGTTTCTAGTTTCTACGAATTAATCTGATTTTAATTAAAATAGATTGCATTGCATGATCTTTGATTGATAATTTAATGGGAGAAAAGGGAAGTGAATAATCAGCTGCTTGAAAAAAAAATTCACAAATCAACACTCAATTTTTGGGGCAATCTGCGTCTGCCAATGATTCCATAGACCCCAGCGCGGAAGGGCGGCGGTTTGCAGCAGCGCGGGTGGGTGGGAGGGAGTTTGAATTTCACGTCACTGTAGTGATTGAATTTAGGGTAGGGATTTAATTTTTAGTTTTACTATTATTAAAAATTAATAAAAAAATATAAATTTTATATTAAATTAATAATATTAGCGGGTATCCGGGTATACCCGGTACCCGACAGATATACCCGATACCCGCGGAATTTCAAAGCATAATCCCCATCCCGACCCGATTTCCGTGAATTGCCGGTATCAGGTACCCGATACCCGATCGGGTATCGAGGTCAGGACGGGTAACCTGATACCTGCATCCCGTTTAGACACCCCTATACCTTTATATACAAATATACAAATCACACATATATGTGTGAAATTGTATATCGATTATGAAGATCTAAATTTAAGAAATGGAAAGATGTTTAAAAACAAAATCGATGGAATACCGGTTTCAACCGAATTGATGTACTCTTTCCGTTCATGATAAGTATGGTGTGAAGAAGATGAAAATAAGTTTATTTATAAATATTGTGTGAATAGAATAAAAATATAAAAGTATATGTGATAGAATGAAAAGACCACACACTTATTATAAACAAACGTAAATGACAAAAAGATTACATTTATCATGAATGAATGAAGTAGAATAGATAAAATCTTAAACTACAGGTGATAGCAAAGATCTCCCACACCGACAGTCCAATTCAACTTTAATTGCCCCTTGAATTTGTTTGCAACATGATTGTGTTATCCCCCAATTTCTACTTCTTGAAGCCATAGAGGCACAAGTTTTCCTATTTTTTTTCATTTACTTTTCCATCCAAGGTTACTTTCTTTCCTTTGATTTTTGTTAAAAGTATAAGTATATGACTTTGATTTCAAAAAATCATTCATGTTTATGTACATACATATAAATATCTCGCATGTCGAGCAAAAACCAGGTCTATAACTATAAATATTTGCGTTCTCGTCGCATCCGTCTTCAGGACGATCTAGTCACAGCGTTTCACTTATCAGTGAGTGAAAGATTTGTCCCCGGGTCTACGTTGAAAGTTTCTATAGTAGAACTCATTCGAGAGGGCTTGGGGGTCTTAAAAATGGTTCGGGTGGGGGGTTCTCTTAAGAATAAAGAAAACGAATAGAATCTAATTCATGTTCACAGAAGAGCGGATCCTTGCCGGTCTTTTGCATACTAGCTTACATGCCGCCCACGGGCCACTCCCTAGCCCCTCCTTTTCGGAAAATTTATACAAGAGGATAGACAAAGATAATTTTGTCTACACCATGAAGAAGGAGAGGATAACAACCCACCCCTATAGCTATAGTTAGAAACTTTTTTTGCGACACTGGGTTTGAAGGTACATGAAGCATGTAGTAAGAGTTGTTGGCCCCATTTCCTTTCTTAGGGGAATATCTGCTCTTGTCTTGGATTTAGAAAGGCTCAAATCGTACCTTATAACGACAAAAGAGAGCAGTTTCAATCCACCAAAGGAAACCTATTTCCTCTACTTAGGGGAGGCGCACGAACAGGAGACGAAGGTTTGGTGCTGAAGGAGCAGTAGATGCCGCGCCATAAAAGCTTTCACCTCCTTCAGATTATATAAGTAGAAGGCAAGGATAGACCAGACCTAGGTCCCCTTCTATAAGGCTAGTAGGCTACTAATGAGAATCTAGTCAGTCTCGAAACTTCAATTGGAATAAAGGAGAGTTCAATTCTATTTGATTTGTAAAGAAAGCTTACTTGCTAAGGTGACGACGACTTGAATGAATTGTTGATTAGAGAAGACCTTGATAAGGAATAAGAACTAAACGAACGGCCTAACGATAGAAGACGTATGTCCTCCGAGTCGCACGACGTTTTAACCGAAAGAACTTCTTGCGCAATTCATGCCTTTTGGTTTTTATGACCAAAAATTGTTTCTTGATTTTCATTTCAACTTGTTCTCTGGACTTTTTATCAATATGAGGTGATCGTAACACAGTATATAAGACTCGTGATTCAGGCAATCCAATTTGCCTTTTGTAAGGCGGGAGAGAGCAGAGCGTACCGCCCTGCCATAGTCACGAGTCTCTTTATATTCGCGACTCTTGTCATAGTCAACAAGGTTGAAACTTCCAGGAAAAAACTTCGAATTGGGAGGGCGATCCTCCTGGTGAACTGACCGTACCCCAAACCGACACAGGTAAACAAGTAGAGTATACTAGGGCGCTTGAGAGAACCATGTCGAAGGAACTCGGCAAAATGACCCCATAACTTCGAGATAACGATCTCAGTCCTTCCATAGACGAAAGCGATTCAACACCTCTAAATGAAGACAAATCTATCAGGGGTGAAGAAAAGAGTTCTGAACCAAAAGAAAAAACGAGCTGGAAGAACTTGATACCATCTTAATGGAGACCGGAGACGGAGCGGCACGAGCCGATTAAATCCTGAAGGGAATCGAATCGATCAAAAGGCTAAAATCATGCGTGATTGAGCTACTTTAAAGCCCAATAAGGGAATCAGTCAAGAGGTGTCCGTGTCCCAAAGCCTCGTTATAACTAGGTATTTTAGCCTTTGTAGCGAATCTAAATCAATCCACTTACAATCATAAGCGAGATCTCCGGCTAGTTGATAATCGGCTAACGCAGCGCCGGTAAGCGCATATAGGACGAGCGATGGAGCGGATCGAATCACTTCTTTAGCTAATTGCCGTCGGCAGCGTCAACGAGAGGACGCATCTAGAGATGGCAGTGGATCCTGGACCCGGTCCAGATCCGTGGATCCAGATCCGATTTTACGGATCTGGATCTCAATTTTTTGGATCCGCGGATCTGGATCCGGATCTGGATCTCATTTTTTAAAACGGATCTGGATCTGGATCTTGAAATTTGAGATCCGGATCCGACCCAGATCCGACCCGTGGATCCGATTTTATTTAAAATAAATTATTTATTTTTTATATTTATTTTATTAAAATAATAGATATATTAAAAATTTAAAATAATAGAAAAATTAGAATAACTTTCCAAGCCCTAGTTTCTAATTCTTATTTCCCCATTCTCGGTTCCTCTCCCTCTCTCACTCCGCCGCCTCAGTCACTCCCATCTCCCTATCGGCCTCTCCAGTTCGCCGACCGCCGCCTCACTCCCATCTCCGGTCTTCCTCTCCAGTTCGTCCGCCCGCCGCCGGCGAAGGCGAGGATAGCAGCTGCTGCAGCACACGCCTTGACGCCCATCCTCCTCCAATTTGCTGTTCACCCGCCGCCCTTTTTTCTCTTTTTCAGCCCGCCGTCACCTTCTCGGACCAGTCTAGCTCGCCGACCACCTTCTCGGACCTCTTGGAGCACTCCAGTTCGGCCGCCATCTGCGACTCTGTGTGCGAATCTGCGTGCTGCAGGCTGCACATCTCCATCTCCGGTCGCCGCTTGCGACTCTGCGTGCTACTACCCTCCCTACACCACCGTCCAGTCGCCGCCAGACTCGACCGCCGCCGCCGTTCAGCCACGTCAATGTCTTCCACAGGATGCTCTGAATCAAGGGTTAGAAATTAAAAAGATGTTCATTTTGATTTGATTCTGAAATTGAAATTTTGTCTTTGGTTAGATTATGCTTTTGTCAATGTTTACGACTGAAATTTTCATTCTGATTTGGATTGATTTAGTTTCGAAATTTATGTTTTGATTTGGACTGATTTAGGTTCGAAATTTGTTGTTAGATTATGAGCTTGTGAGAAGTTGGAGATTTATGATTTGGTCAGCCATTTATGAATGAAATTTAACAATTGTTAGATTATCAGCTTGTTGATTTTATGGAAAAAAAAGTTGAATTTAATTTAAAAACAATAGATCCATGGATCTGGACCCGTGGACCCGCGGATCTGACGGATCTGGATCTGGATCCAAATTTTTTAGATCTGTGGATCTGGATCCGGATCTGGATCTGATAGATAAAAACGGATCTGGATCTGGTATCGATGAGATCCGGTCCAGATCCGGCCCGTTGCCATCCCTAGACGCATCTGATGCAGCTAGAGATGAAACTCGAGGAAGAGGAAGAGGAAGGTCCAAAGAAAAGCCATCTTATCGACGCAAAGATGCTGGTAGGGCTGTCGATCGATACGGGTTCGGTTACCCGTACCCGAATTTTTCGGGTACCCGAACCCAAAATTGTCATATTTCACTAACCGTTCCCGAACCGTTTTAGGTGTTCGGTTATCCAATAACTGATTCGGTTATTTTGGTATCCGAAATACCCATTTAAAAAAATTAAAATTTAAATAATTTGCTAGATAGAGGATTTAAACCTTAGTCTCCAAAAAATACACAAAGTAACTTATCCACTAGACTAAAGCCCATTCTTATACTTTAAATATATCATAATTTTATTTTAGCTAAGACTCGATTTTTTTAAAAAAATAAATAAATTAATGAATTAATAATTAAAATATATATAATATATATATTAAATAATTTTCGATGCCGATACCCGAAAATTTTCTAAAAATGATACCCGAAACCGAACCGATAACCAAAAAATTCGGTTATTGGATACCCAAACCCAGAAATTTCGGTTCGGTTAACAGATTATCCAAAATCCGATAACCAATTAGACAGCCCTAAATGCTGGTAAGGGGATTGTTTTTCCTTCGGATCATGGTCAATCATCATCAATAATTCAACCTAAAAACAGTTTTGAGCCGCTAGCTAGCTCAAAGGATGTGGAATCGGAGCTATTGCACACTTATTTTATTTCTTGCAAGTGTTGGGAAATATGACATATTCGACTACTTGAGTTGCGATTCTAGTCCCAGATCTGTTATTAAAGAACAAATAGGCAGGAACTCCATTTTATATAGTAATAGTTACCAGATCCTTGATTAAAGAACAAGGGCTTAAAAGGACAGTTCAACTCTTTTAATGGAGGGTCACACGCGACAAATTGTTAAATCTATCACATTTATCATCAACAGTAATGTTCATGAATTATTATATTGAATTTAATAAAATAAACGTCTTCATCAATTTGAAGAACTTAAATTTAAACATCGCGTCACGATGAACACAAACATGATACATTTGCCCTCAGCGCACACAGTTGTAAAATAGGTAAAGTTATTATTTACTTCAAATATAGTAGTAAGATTTTCTTTTATTTTCTTTTTGGCAAATTCCACGCACACAAGCCTATTCATAAATCCTTTATAGACCATCTAGGGGGCAGTCTTGATATAGAGGCGTTGAGTTGAGGCAATTTTTGTTAATGGAGGATTCTTTTGACATTTTCAAATGAGAAAAGAAAATGGTAATTGGAAGTATATACGCTTTTGAAACTGTATACAACTCTAGCCCAGCCCTTATCAAAATGCACCCACAGTTGACAACGTAAAAAGTGACGCGGAACGTTCTTCATTCACAGATAGACATACCGGTATACCACATCAGAAATCAACACACAATATATATCAACGTAGAAATACCGCAGCATTGTGAATGAGAATGAAGTTAGTATATAAGTTACAGTGCATCGGAATTTAATGGAGATCTGACTTTAAAAGATGCTTCGCATTAAGTCCATGGCACATGGGGAATCAATGTTACTAGGTCTAATGGTCTAATAATTCAACACTAATCCAAATTTCTTATTGTACTCATCTTTTCTAATGGTATTGGTAATGGTCATGGAATGCAGTTATGGCAGTTCAACTGAGAAAATTAATATGAAGAATCCTGCGTAAATAATAAGCTTATTTATTTAAATCTAAACGTATCCAATTTTCTGCACTATTGTGTAATTTCACATAACCAGAACTAAAAACTGGAAGAACAGTGAACTTAAAGCTAGCTGCACTAGCTTTGTACCTAAACTCAACACCAGCACTTCTCATGTACCTATTCATTGGATATTACTGGCTTCTCCAGCACCAAATACAAAATGTGATTCAATTCACATCTCTATTTTCAGGATACTACAATTGCAAGCCTTTATTCAAGATGACAGCTAACACCAATATGCATAAAGCAAGCAAGCCACGACTACATGCAAAAGTGCAGAAACCAGGATATATGAAAGGCAAAAATTAAACAAAAGTATGAAGGAAAATGCAGGTGATCCCAACAGGAGGAACAAGGAGTTCTCCAACATAGAAGCTAAAAGTATAATTGCACATACGACATGTCCATAGAAAGGACAAAATGATCTAATTGCATTTAATTAGTGCTAATTCAATTCAGTAGCAAAGGGATGGCAAAGATAATAATCAGATAATATACACAGCACAAAGAGATAATCAAATAACGGAGACAGCAGCACCAAGAGCAAATGAACAAAATGACACCCTACAGAAAAATCAACGTACAGTCAAATAGCCAACCATCTGCTGCTTAACAACAATGAATTCATAGAAGAGCTTGAGCTGAGAAATAATGACATATAAAAGATGACATAAAACTTACATTATGCAAAAGGCGAAGCCATGGTAAGATAAACTCAAATCTGTCTCTAGGTAAAGTAAGGACAAAGTGAAACAGTTACACAAATCAGACTTTGTAGCAAATCTATAAAATCACTCACAATTGTAGTATTCAGGCAAAAAAGAGTAGCATTTGATCTCCAACTTCAAAGCTCAAATTCTTCATCTTTAAGAGCCATCTCTGCTGCCGATTCCTCTTCTTCATCAAGTGCAAAGTACTCATTCTTCTCAACAGGCCTAAACATGTAAAAGATTATAGCATAAAACGCAAGACTAGCAATCTCCTCGGCGGCATTAGCCACCCACTGGTACTTGTAGGCAGCAATGGTCCTGAGAGCAAACACTACGATCCTAGTGAAGTACAGATACCCAATTACAACAATGTAAAACTGCCTAAAGAGAGTCAGCTTGGCCAGGTTCCTGGCAGCCTTCCCATCGGTCTTTGATGTCTCCCTCAACGACCTAATAGACCACACAATTGGGAAAATAATGGCACAGCAACAGATAATATCAACCAACAGGAACACCTGGTTCCAAGTGACCCAATCCTTAATGAAGGGACCTGTCTCCCCAATTACAATGGATGCAACATTGGCCAACACCTGCAACGGGATCACAATCATCAACACCTTCTTCTCCTTCTCCTGCAAAAATGGCTTCAGAAACGACCACCCAGTACCGATCAAGACTATGACGGTAAACAACAAAACAACCCTAATAAACTGGAAAATGTAAAACAACACATCCCATCCATGTGGCGTCCCCGTGACCTTCACATAATGTTTATCCTCGGCGGCACAAAGCAGATTCAATGCCTTCATAACAACCAGAAGCCCCATAAGCATATGAATTCTATGAACAGACTTCTTATTTTGCAAGCACGCATAGATCCAGTAGGCCAAAAACGCTAAATAAAGAACAGAGAAACAGAAATACAACGACGGCAGTTGAGTTAAACCAGCGGATAAGTAGTCCTTCTCTTTTCCACGGCCGTCGAGATTGTACAGCTCGGTCCGCACGTTCATCGACACAGTAGATTCAGGCGCGCAATTGGCGAAAAACAGCGAGTACTCGTTGGGAGACGTGATCGGGTACGAGTGGGTGAACGAGGAGTGAGGCGGCGGCGACAGATCGCGAAAGGTGAACAGAAGATTAATGTACTTGGAATCGAGGACGCAGAACGAAGGATTAGACTGGAGCTCAAGCAGGACCTGAATTAGGGATTCTTCCGATAGGAGGAAGAAACCTAACCGCGACGGCTCCGGCGAGGCGACTCTGGACATGACGGAGACGGAGGAGACGGTGATGGAGGCTTGGCCGGTGTGCGTGAATCCGAATCGTTCGAAGAGGATCATCGGCCGCGAATCGGAGGAGATTTTGAGATTTTTGATCTCGGCGGAGGCGAAGGAGGCAAGGAAGAGGAGAAGGGGAAGGAGAACGGGGAGTAACTTCCTCATCTTCGATTCGGCGGCGGAGGAGGAAATGCTGGTAGTGGGGTGGTGGATCGGATTTGGGGAATTGGGGAGAGAAAAAGGAAGTGTGACGAAGGAGTGGATTTTACGACTGAGCAAATCTTTTGTTCCGGAAATGCCCTTAGATCTGGTTCGAATGGAACGAGGCGAAAGCGTCGAACGTGTGATTGGTGACCAGAAAGAAGAGAAAACCGAAATAACAATTAGGTCCTCCTATTTCTGAATTATTCCTTAAAGGCCTTTAGAATCTTGAGATTCTCACTTAGAACCCTTGTGCAACAGTATTACGCGTTTTTCATGTTCCACACTTGAATTTAAAATTTTAGAGATGCATTATTTCAACAAAAGAAGAAATTTGGAGATGGACTCGTAGTCCTAAAACTATTTACTAATTTTAGATTATAAATTCGTTCAACAAATACTTAACAAATTTATCATATTTTTTTATGATATAACTTTAGAGAGCCATTGTAAACATAAATTTATGTATTTAATTTAATATATACAAAATTGCATACAATTTTAATATTTGAAGATCAAATATGTTTGTGCGAGATGCGATTCTTTATGTGATCCTCTCATTCTTCTCTTCAAGTTGATTCTTGGATGGTTTTTTAATAGTCCTTTAGATTTGTTGAAGAAAGATACCTCCGATCTTCTTGGACTTGATCTTTGAACTTTATGACATTGATGTGGAGGGTCTTCGTCTTGTTTTTGGAATAAACGTTGGGCTTGACTTGAGTTTAGAGTTTTTGGTACGTTGATGCAGAGGGCCTACGCCTTGTTTCTGGATCGAACGTTGGGTTTGACTTGAGTTTTGAGCTTTATAACGTTGATGCAGATGGCCTTTACCTTATTTCTGGATCGAACGTTAGGCTTGATTTGAGCTTTGGACTACTTCATCGAAGAACGCCTTGAACCTCGATGGGACACCTTGAATATTTGAGAGAAGTTCGTTGTAGAGAATTCTCCTCCTATTCATGAGCTCTTGAATTATTATTTGGTGTCTTTGATCAGGCGTATTTATACGCATTTATTTGGGGGATTTTGGTAAGATTTCTATGTTTCATTGTTGATATTTATTATGTTTTGGAATGAATTCAGTTCTTATGGAAATTTTGATGGTGTTTGATAGGTTTTGGAGAAAATAATTGACTTTAAGAAGAATTTTGAAGTCTTGGAATTGTGAACTTTGAAGTTGTTGCGCCTTTGTATAGCGGTGTGAACATTCCGCCTGGACATCCGAAGTTACTTGAATTTATGTTGACTTGGCGAGAGATGTTGGGATGCCATTGACTTTCTTTTGTGGGCCCAATATTTTATTGTGGGCTAAATTAGGTCTCTATTTGATTAGGGCTTATGCGCCACTTTTTATGACTTAATTAGATTAGGTTTAGTTTTATGGTCTTAACATATATAATAGGTAGATTGCTTAGGAAAAGTATTATTTATTCACGCATACAATTTTCTAGAGTAGACTGGACGCAAGTTTGGAGTCTCAATATTCAAGCTTTATTTTCTTCATTCTTTTCTCACATTTATTTATTTGTTTTGTTTAATTATTATGAGTTCTAGCTAATTTCTTTTATTCCAGCAACGATTAGGGAAGCACTAGCAAGATTATTATGTAAGATCTAATTTGTTCTTATACTTTATTTTATGCTTGCATCTGTGATTCTCTGTGTTTATCGATATTAATTGTTTTAATTCATTAGATAGTGCGCAATATTTAGTGGCTTAGAATTAATTATACAGCCAATTGAATTGCTTATACGTAATTGTGGTTTAGGTTTGATTAGTGGTAAATTGACACATCAGGGTCAAGGTGATGAGGAGTAATATGTGCAGAGTAGAGAAAGGACACAAATCAGAGAAATCATCCTCATCAGAGGAATCATACTGGTCAGAAGAATCATTCTTACCAGAGGGATTTCATCCATCAGAGACAACTCATCCACCAGAGGAATGGTTCTTGCCAGAGAAGTCACCCTCGCCAGAGAAGTCACCCTCGTCAGAGAAGTCCTCCACGCCAGAGAAGTCCTCCACGCCAGAGAAGTCCTCCACGCCAGAGAAATCCTCCACGCCAGAGAAGTCCTCCATGCCAGAGAAGTCCTCCACGCCAGAGAAGTCATCCACGCCAGAGAGATCACCTCCATCAGAGGGATCGCCAGAAACGCGGAAGACTTCCCGCGTGAAGATGAAATTCCAGATATACCCTTCGACCACGCCAAATACATGCGCTTACACCAATTTTACCATTTTACCCTTCCCTGTACTCTATAAATAGATCTCGCACTCGTGCATTGTAATTACGCTATCATTCGCTTTTGAATACAACAGTTATATTTTGCTCTCGTGTTCAATTCTCCGATCGTTACTTTGCTCTTTCCGATCATCCGTACTAGGTATAGCTTACTTTTTTCATTTGGTAGTTTAGGTGTTGGTTTCGTGAAACACCAACTGGCGCCGTCTGTGGGAAGGCTACTGAGCTAGGATGTGAGATCACGGTCGCCGGCGTACGCAGATATGAAATTCCAATCGGATTTGCGGGCGTTGGCACCAATTGAGCCGATAATTCGGACGCCCAGCTGTTTTTGATCGGTTAATTGCGTCTTCTGGGTTAATATGCTGTTAATCTACTATGATTTGCGTTGATTTATGTTTTTGGTGCATGGGGAAAGGTGGCGACGGGCATAAGTCATGAATCGGGGAATTTTACGTTTATTTACCGTTTGTTTGGGTTAGTTGTTTACGGACGAAGGGTTTCCTTATAGAATTGATGTTTTCTTCACTGATCTAGTGTTTCGTATGGGAAAATTGTGGTGTGAGGCTCTGTTTTGATTATGTTGGGTGCTTTTTTCTTACGGATCTAGTGTTTCGCATCGATGAACGGCGGATTGACCTTTTGTCTCTGATATCTTGAGTTTATGCTGTTAGTATACGGGTGTTTTACGTATAAACGTGATAGTTGTGGATGATCTTCATGTTTTCTCCGATAATCTTAGAATTATGCTTGTGGGCTGTTGAGTATTACTCTGTTTTTGGGAGGATGTGGGGTTTTGCTGTTAATTAGGGGCTTCGCACTGATGAAAGATTGTTTAGCACTTTGTCTCTTTTTTCATGGACCTTTTTGCTGTTAATTCACGGGTTTTGCACCGATTAATACGTCGATTAATACTTTGTTGTTGTTATAATGGGGTTTGTGTTGCTGATGGGTGGATAATTTGCATTTAAGAGGAATAATTACTGATGTCCTTCATGCTTGTTTAGACTAACTTTCATCCTATACGCTGAATACTGCCTTATGCTGCTAATTGGGTTGATTGCCACGGTAATCCTGTTGTTTATAGGCTTTGTCGTTATTATAGGACATGATCGTGCTAATCTTGGGTTATGATGTTTGTTTCCTTACATAGCTCTTGTTTATCTATCATTTCTAACGAATTGCGCTGACAAGCCTTTTGATGGTTGTTTTGGTTTTCTTGGTGCTCTATTTTTTCCGTCGGTTCTTAATGCGGGTTCACCGGAGAAAACTCCATTATGCGGGTTCTGTTTTCTCAAATCGGGTCAGAGGCGGAATGACCAGAGGGATCAAAGAGATCAGAGGGATCAGCGAGACCAGCGGGATCAAAGGAATAATCGGGATCTGCGACAGGAGCAGGGGAATAATAGGGATCGCAGAGCTGATGATAATCGAGATAACCGTAGGGAAGGACCTGCACCTCCTCCACCGTATAGAAGAGAAGTGCACATGATTTGCGGAGAGAACGGGACGCCCACATCAAATCGGGCTAAAAAGCAAGTCATCAGAGCAGTAAAAACAGGGTATTATCATAAAAGGGTCATGGAAATTACGGGTGCGGCAGAAGAGCCGTCGATTACTTTTGGAGCAGAGGATATACGTACATTAATGTACCCGCATGATGATGCGCTGGTCATCACGGCGGACATAGCGGGCTGCATGGTTCACCGTGTCTTCGTCGATTCAGGGAGCGCCGTGAATATTTTATACAAGGAATGCCTCCAAAATATGGGAATAGAAGTGCACATTGAGCCCACAAACGCTCTTTTGTTTGGGTTCGAGGGAGAGATGGTCATACCGTTAGGATATGTGGAGCTGCCGTTGATCCTCGGCAGTGCAGCCAATAGCAGCAGAGCAATGATGGTACGATTTTTAGTTGTGGACATGCCCAAACCTGCGTACAATGTCATACTCGGACGACCTGCCTTGACGGCATTCAGGGCCGTGATCTCTATGTTCCATTTGAAAATGAAATTCCCAGTCAAGGGGGGAAGAGTAGGAGAAGTTTGTGGGGATCAAACAGCGTCGAAAGCATGTCACGTCCAAATGCTTGCACACTCATCGGGCCAGAAGAGGGAAAGAGTGACAGAGGGATCAGATACACGGAAGAGGGGAAAGGTGGGCGAGGTGCACGCCTTAGCAGAGGAACGCCAAGAGTTGGCGGATTTATTAAAAGACAGGGATAGCACAGAAAAAACCGCGCTGGTGTCCACCAGTGATGTCTGCAACATGATAGAATTGTTTCCAGGGAAAGAGGGTTTCCAGACAAAAATTGGGTCTGCCATGAGTGATCAGGTCAGAGAGGAACTCATTGGTTGTCTTCGAAGAAATGCAGACGTGTTTGCATTCAGTACCACCGATTTAAAGGGGATTGACAGAAAGTTGGCAGAACATTGCCTCAACGTGGACCCTAAGGTGAAGCCGGTAAAGCAGAGAACAAGAAATTTTGGGGCAGAGAAGGACGCGGAAATAAATGAACAGGTCTACGGATTGTTGGAAGCAGGGCACATTGTGGAAGTGCAATACCCGGAGTGGATTTCAAACGCGGTGATGGTACCCAAGAAAACAAATACCTGGAGGATGTGTGTGGATTTCAGAGATCTAAATGCTGCTTGCCCAAAGGACCACTATCCTCTGCCGAGGATCGATCAGCTGGTGGATACCACTTCAGGGTGTGCTTTATTGTCCATGATGGATGCATACCAGGGATATCATCAGGTCAGGATGAATAAGGGAGACATTGCCAAAACGGCATTTGCCGTCTGTTGCGGAGTGTATGGATGGAGAAGTATGCCTTTTGGCTTAAAAAATGCGGGAGCTACATATCAGCGGATGATGGAGAAAATTTTCAAAGAACAACTGGCAAAGAACATTTCGGTATACGTGGATGATATGCTTGTGCGGAGTGTCAGGGCAGAGGATCATGTTTCTGATCTGGAAGAAATCTTCACGGTGGTCAGAGATCATCGGCTCATGCTGAACCCAGCGAAATGCACCTTTGGAGTCACAACAGGGAAGTTTTTGGGATATAAGGTCACGCCTGCAGGGATTGAGGTTAATGCAGAAAAGGTCAAAGCTATTATGGAAATGACACCGCTCAGAGGAATCAAAGAAGTGCAGACTCTGAATGGGCGCATCACTGCTCTGAGCAGATTTATATCACGCTCGGCAGAACGCAGCATGCCGTTTTTCAAGGTGCTGAGGAAGGGAACTAAGTTTCTGTGGACAGAGGAATGCAGAGCGGCGCTTGAGGATCTTAAAGTGTATCTAGCCAAGTTACCGACTCTGACCAAGCCGGTGCCGGGTGAAACATTGTATCTATATATAGCGGTGGGAGAAGATGCGATCAGCTCTGTGCTTATCAGAGAAGAGGGAAGTCACCAGAAGCCTATCTATTTCGTTAGCAGAATCATACAAGGGCCTGAGCAAAATTACACAGAGATTGAGAAGGCTGCTCTGGCAGTCATGGTCACGGCCAGAAAGTTGAGGCCCTATTTCCTTTCACACCGAGTGGTAATACGCACGTCTCTTCCCTTCAAACAAGTTTTGGGGCGCCCGGATTTGTCGGGAAGAATGGTTAAATGGGCTGTGGAATTAGGGGAGTATGATGTAGAGTATGAACCGAGAACGGCGATCAAAGCGCAAGCATTGGCAGACTTCATACAAGAAACAACTCGTCGTCCTGTACCAGAGTTTTGGGTGGCCTTTGTGGACGGATCTGTGACGAAAGAGGGATGTGGGATCGGGGTTTATATCACTTCACCGGGTTATGGAACATACCAGTTCGCCATCAAATTCACTTGCCGATTGTCCAACAATGAAGCGGAGTATGAGGCCGTGGTCAGAGGGGCTCACATCCTATCAGAACTCAAAGCCGAGTGTGTCATCATAAAGACAGACTCCTAATTGGTTGCCCAACAGTTTTCAGGGACTTATAGCATCAAGGATCAGCGGATGAGAGCGTACCATTCCAAAATCAATGAAATGAAAGAAAAGTTTATGGAATTCAGGATCGAGCAAATTGCCAGAGAGGAAAATACGAAAGCGGACTTATTGGCGCGCATGGCTAGTGCGGTAGAGCAAACTTGGAATGATGAAATTATTTTACTCTGTGATACCAGAGAGATGGAGGCTTCGCAGGTTTTCTCGGTAGAAATCAGGGACGATTGGCGGGCTCCGATTATACACTTTCTGAAGACAGGGGAATGGCTGAGCAGAGAATCCAATCAGAGGGCTCGCTATGAGAATTACTGCTTAATCAACGATCAACTCTTCAAACGATCTTTTACTCAGCCCTTACTAAAATGCTTATCTCCAGAAGAGGCTAACTTTGCTTTGAAAGAAATTCATGCAGGTTGCTGTGGTGGGCATACGGGATTTCGGGATCTTGTACGCAAAATTATTCGGGCTGGGTTCTACTGGCCTCACATCAACAAGGAAGCCAGAGAGTTCGTCCGCAAGTGCGAAGCTTGCCAGAGACATGCTGGGCGAATCAATATACCAGGGGAGCCTATGGGTGTCATGTACGCGGCATGTCCGTTTGACAAATGGGGCATTGATATAGTCGGGAAGTTACCTACAGCACCGGGAGGGAAGTGCTTTCTTATCGTGGCAATAGATTATTTTTCTAAATGGGTTGAGGCTGAGGCTGTGGGCAAGATAGATGAAGTGACAGTGGAACGTTTCATTTGGAGGAACATCTGTTGCAGATTCGGGGTACCGAGAATCATTGTGTCTGACAACGGGACCCAATTTACAGGGCAGAGGATAGCAGATTTTTGTGACCGAATGGACATCACCCAGCGTTTCGTCTCAGTGGCTCACCCACAAGCAAATGGCCAGGTGGAATTAGCCAACAGAACAATCTGTGAAGGGATCAAGAAGAGGCTGAACCAGAGCAGAGGGAAATGGGTGGAAGAGTTAGACACCGTTCTCTGGGCCTACCGAACTAGCCCGAAGACAGCAACGGGCGAGGCACCTTTCACGCTGGTATACGGATCCAATGCAGTGATACCAGCGGAGGCCAGACTGGAATCATACCGCATCATCACCTATGATACAGAGCATAACGCCGACCTTCGAAGAACTGAGCTCGACCTTGTGGAAGCACAGCGGGAAGAAGCGCAAATCAGAGCAGCAAAATATAAAAGTGTCATCAAAGCAGGGTACGACAAAAGGGTCAGAGCAAGGAAGCTGGTCAAGGGCAATCTAGTATTGAAAAGAGCAGACGCATTAAAGGCAGTGGGCAAGTTTGAAGCAAATTGGGAAGGACCATTCATCATTACAGAGGTCTTGGGTGGCGGAGCGTACACATTGTCGGATTCAGACGGCAGAGCTCTCCCCAGGCCATGGAATATAAACACACTCAAAAAGTTCTATGTATAACTGCTACTTAGCAGGAGTAATCACTTGTAGACCGGATACTCTTTTTCCCCACAGGGGTTTTAACGAGGTCCGGGGCCATGATATCAATAAAACAGATATGTGGTTCTAGGGAATTCCCTGGTGTTGTGTTCGTTTATTTCAATTATTGCTTTCTTACATTACATATGCTATTTAACATGTTCATGCAGAGTATTGCACATGTCACCAGAGGGGGGAGTAGGGTGTACACCCGTAATCCCCAATTTTCAAATTCAAAATACAAACTGCTTCTTAGCAGGATAAGGGAGAAACAAATACAAAAACTGCTTCTTAGCAGGTCAAAGGGAAAGCAAAACATCAGGAGCTGGCGACTTCGCCTCCATATGCCAACACTTCAAGCTTTTCTCCTCTGTTGGGGGATATTCACGCCAGATCTACCTCAGATCCACTCCGGATCTACTCCACACCTGGAAAGAGTACGGAGGAAAAGACCAACCAACGTCCAGATCTCGGGAAACCGGTAATAATGCTCTCAAATACGGGAAGTCCACTCCTTACAACCACAAAGCTAGAGACCTGCACTGGAAGCACAGAGGGAAAAGCAAAGCCTTCAAGGATGTGAATGTTCTGAGGGGAACTTCCCTTACTTGAGTGCTTTACAACCAAGATGGGAAAAGATACGGGAAATGAGAGACAAGGGACAGCAGATCTAGGGTCTGAGAGGAAGTCGGAAAAGGGCAACGAGGGAGCTTCCTTTAAGAATCTTAGAGATAAAACCCTCAGGCGGGGGGGAGTCCTATTTTTTCAGTCACCAACGGGCGCCGGCGTACTTTCGCAAAAGGACTCACTCCCCCGACTGAGGGCGTTACAACCAAGATAAGAAGGCATTTTGAGCCAAAAAGACGGGAGATTTAGGGTTTGAGAGGAGAGCAGTTTGGGGCGGCGGAAAGGAAATAAGGGATTCTGAGCTAGGTCATGAAGGATGGAGGGGTATATATAGAGGCAGTGTTGGGCTTAAGGGAAGGGCTAAAAGATAATGGGCCCACGTGAGTAATTGGGCCGGAGATGTAATAAGAAGTAATTGGGCCAACATGTTCATAACAGAGTATTGCACATATCACCAGAGGGGGGAGTAGGGTGTATACCCGTAGGTCCCAATTTTTAAATTCTAAAATTTCTTCTCAAGGAAAACAGAGGAATCACGCTCCAGCAGAGCAGAGGAATCACGCTCCAGCAGCGCAGATGGAGGGTTACCACTTAATCGTAAGCCGCGAAAGTTGGTCGTGCCATCCGGGCCTTCCATGCTCCGCGCAGAGGTTGCACATAATCGTAAGCCACGAAAGTTGGTTGCACCCCCCCTGGGTCCTCCATGCTCCGTGCAAAGGTTGCACTTAACCGTAAGCCACGGAAGTTGGTCGCACCCCCCGGGTTTTCCATGCTCCGTGCAGGGGGTTACTACTTAATCGTAAGCCGCGAAAGTTGGTCGTGCCATCCGGGCCTTCCATGCTCCGCGCAGAGATTGCACATAATCGTAAGCCACGAAAGTTGGTTGCACCCCCCTTGGGTCCTCCATGCTCCGTGCAGAGGTTGCACTTAACCGTAAGCCACGGAAGTTGGTCGCACCCCCCGGGTTTTCCATGCTCCGTGCAGGGGGTTACTACTTAATCGTAAGCCGCGAAAGTTGGTCGTGCCATCCGGGCATTCCATGCTCCGCGCAGAGGGTTACTATTTAATCGTAAGCCGCGAAAGTTGGTCGTGCCATCCGGGCCTTCCATGCTCCGCGCAGAGGGTTACTATTTAATCGTAAGCCGCGAAAGTTGGTCGTGCCATCCGGGCCTTCCATGCTCCGCGCAAAGGGTTACTATTTAATCGTAAGCCGTGAAAATTGGTCGTGCCATCCGGGCCTTCCATGCTCCGCGCAGAGGGTTACTATTTAATCGTAAGCCGCGAAAGTTGGTCGTGCCATCCGGGCCTTCCATGCTCCGCGCAGAGGGTTACTATTTAATCGTAAGCCGCGAAAGTTGGTTGCACCCCCCGGGTCCTCCATGCTCCGTGCAGAGGGTTACTATTTAATCGTAAGCCGCGAAAGTTGGTTGCACCCCCCGGGTCCTCCATGCTCCGCGCAGAGGGTTACTATTTAATCGTAAGCCGCGAAAGTTGGTTGTACCCCCCGGGTCTTCCATACTCCGCGCAGAGTGCTCAAGCTTGGATGGGAAGCAGCAAAGGAGTGCTTGGATGGGAAACAGCAAAGGAGCGCTGGGATGAAAAGTAATCACGAAATCTCTGGCAGAGAAGTTAACCAAATCCTCGTAAGAGGAGGCGGTGAGATCCCTATCAGAGAAATCAACCAAATCCTCGTAAGAGGAGGCGGCGAAATCTCTGGCAGGAAAGTCAACCAAATCCTCGAAAGAGGAGGCGGCGAAATCTCTGGCAGAGAAGTCAACCAAATCCTCGCCAGAGGAGTCATCAAAATCCTCGCCAGAGGAGTCATCAAAATCCTCGCCAGAGGAATCATCAAGATCCTCGCCAAAGGAGTCATCAGAATCCTCACCAGAGGAGTCATCAGAACCCTCGACAAAGGAATCATTAGAACCCTCGCTAGAAGAGTCATCAAAATCAAATCAAACCAGCAGAGGAGATGCGGGAATATAAACTCAGCATGAACAAGCAACAAAAAACAACACAAAGAACGAAGGGAAAAAAGCGACACAAGCGGGAAAGAAATTTCATATAAGCATACCAAAATGGCAGAACTACACACCAGAAACTAAGAGGTAAGTATTGAGTTTGTATAAAAAGTTACAAAAATTTCCTGTAAGTCAGGGAAGAGATAGGGGACATCAAGAGGGAGGAGCAAAAGAATCTTCAGCGGGAGTAGAGGAAGCAGGAGCAGAGGCAGAGGAAACCAGAGGAGGAACATCACTGGCAAGGATCTGGCTAGCAGAGGTTCCCTCTGTAAACACTGGCAGCATGCCAGCTTCCTTCACCTCGGGGAGACGGACTCCCAAGTCCAGCAATTTCACAGCTTCTTGTACAAATGCTTTCTCATCTCGATACAGGGTAAAAAGCTGATCCATTGCAGAAGAGGAGGAAGCAGAATCTTCAGAAACAGAGGCCGTCAAATCAGAGGGCAGAGGAGGCACCACGCCATACTGAGAAAATCTTCGGGTGCTTTTGTTGGTGGGATCCCGCAGCCGGTTCACAAAGCCCGCCAGGGAAGCAGAGAAAGCACGCGTATACAATGGAGCGGAGGGCAATGAAGCAGACCCAACCCCAAAGGCGAAATAGGGAATGGCCCTCTCCAGCACTGGATACCACCATTCTGGTTTCCCCGGAGAATTCGCAGGGATCCCCATCAGCTTATTTATTTCCTCATCATTGAGGTTATCCATTAAGGCATGCAAGTCCAGGGTAGCGAGCTGTTCCGAGGTCGCCCCAGCCATCTCTAACGCCTTGGAGGCGGACTGTTGTATCACATAAGCAAAGAGGGGCCCGAAGTCCTCCAGGTACTCTTGAGTCCGCTTGTAGGCCGCCAAGGTGCCCTCCAGCATCAACCCCAGAAAGTGTTGACCCTGCGGAGACAAGAAATACTCCAGGCGTTGATCTCGCGCCCCCAAGACATAGGCACGGTTCTGCGCTTCCACGAGCGTCTTCTTCCAACCACGCCGGGTCTCCTTGTAGGCTTCTTCATATCCCGCCTTGAACCCGGCCAGGTTCTCATGGCTTTCCTTGGTCGTCCTTGTCAGTTCAGAAACCAGGGAGGACTTCTCCACCTCTACTTGGGACAACTGAGCCTTCAACTCAGCAATCTCTGCTTCAGCCTTACTCAAACGCGCCACCACCCCGGCCACGTCTTCATCACGCTTAGCGATATCCGCCTGTTCCTTCTCTCTCTCTTTTTCCGACATGTCGTAGTCATGGATGCACTTAACAGCTCCCCACATCCGAGCCTCCACCTGCAAGAAAACAAAATGGGTTCCGACAAAACAATAAAGAGGTTAGTAACTCCGTTTTTCTATAATAAAAGTATAAGAAACAGGGTACCTGAAGAGCCAACTGGCACAGCTGAGTAGCTAAAGCCCCCCGGGTCAGCTTCTCCACTTTCTCCTGGTCCTTTGCGTGGACACGAGCTATCAAGGCATCAATCAATTCCTGCCCCGACAAACTCGAAATCGGCCCAGGAACAACATCATCTGGTTCATCAGCAGGGGACATTACAGCTTTGCCCTTGCCCTTTCCCCCGGCAGAAGGGGGAACCTTAGAGCCACCAGCAGACTTCTTCGCTGGCCCCTTGCCCTTTTCCACTGCAGACGAGAGGACCTTCGAACCACCAGCAGACTTCTTCGATGGTTCTTGAGACTTGCCGGCCTTCTTCAGGCTCTCTTGCTTCTCCTTCTCACCTACGGAAATCAGAGAACCCCTCTTCCTCTTCTTTGAAAGCTCGGTGAGGGTGACACCCGGGACCGAATCAGGCGAGGGAATTTCATCGGTAATATCCACAATCTGGACATTTTCCTCACCGGCACCAGTTGTATCACCAGTACTGGGGCGTCCGCGCCTGTGAACAAGGTTACCCGCATCAACCTCCTCGGCATCAAACGCGCGGGCGACTTCCGTATTGCCCTCTGGGACCTCTATCACAGGGGGATTGATGACCAGCTCAGCCCAGCTGGTTGTTCTGAGGGAGCGGTTCGGGAAGCAGAATCCCCCGAGCCATGCTCCCCACTGGGAACAGGAGAAGCAACGATAGGCAATTTGTCCCCGCATTTCTTTCTCCAAGACATGTCTGCAAATCAAAATTCCACATCTTTAAAATCAGGGTAACAAAAGTTAATGTATTTTATAATTTATATTTTTTTTTACCTATCGATTTCGTGGGATACAGGGGAAACAGGCCATTGTATGCCAGAGCCGAATTGTTCTCAGCAAGGTATTTACAGTCTAAAGGTTGGGCTTTGTTCATAGCATTCAGACGGGCTATGACCTCCAAGTCAGAGATCGAGGGGGCTTCTAGGGAGGCTGGTCTATAGGTAGTCCGAGGATTATGCCATTCTAGTTCCCGAACATGATAATCGCGCCAGGTGCCGAAAAGGGTGCGCACATAACAATAATAGCTCAAAAAACCTTTATCAAAGGAATTCAGAGAGGAAAGAAAAGAAGTAGGATATCTTCGAAGACCCGCAAAGCTATACAAGGGATTGCCCTGCATGCGAAGAGATTGGGTCTGACAGAACAGTCTGGCAGTGTCCTTAACACCGTGGGCTCGGCAAAGGATATGGAAGGCGTATAGTCTTCGGATGGCAGAGGGAGCGACTTGAAAAAAAGGGATACGAAAATGGTTGCAGACATCAACCAAAATGGTAGGAGGAGGAAGTCTTAGGCCAGCGTCTATTTGGGCTTACCAGATGACTATTACCCGGTGGTGGCGAAGGCTCTCGGAAGGTGTTGAATTTTTAGAAAAGGCCTCGAATTTTAAACCTTCGGGGTGTCGACACTTGCTCTTTAATTTTTCCACCGCCGCGACGCCAAGGCGGGATTCAGGAATTTTCTTTGGGGGTTGGGGGGTCTTCTTACCCCTTTTCTTAGGCTGAGAAGAACTGGGGACGGTTTGAGAGTCATAAGAGGCAGAGGGGGAAGGGAAATTATCAAGATCCTGGAGTTGGGGAGAGGAAGATGAAGAAGTTCGGGAAGAAGGAGAGGGCGAACGCGAGGGTTGAGGAGCGGAAGTGGAGGCCATAATCGGAAATGTCAATCCTAGGGTTTTCTAGCACGCTCAATCAGAGCACCAACAAACCTCAAAACTACTTACACTGATCACAAATAATGGAAAAAAAGGATACGCGAATTACCTAGGGCAGAAAAAAAATTGACGGTAAAAACCGGAGCGGAGGGATCGCGGGAAATACGCCGGAACAGGGAGAGAATCGCCGGAAAACGCAGATAAAGGAGTTCGGAAAACTTGGAGAAGAAGAATAGTGAAAAACGGGAGTTCGAATCGACTAAGTAAAAATGTACGCGGGCAACAGCCAACATGCAGGATGAACGACACGTGGCATACGGAAATAAATCGACGGCTAAAAATCCCTACGGAGAGACGAAAAGACGCAAAGGTTAAAAGATAACCTCGGGGTACGGGAAAAGCACTGTAGCTCGGACAGGCATTTAATGCGGGTGACGTCATCCACGCAGGCGAGTCCTCTGACTAGTTGCACTAATCCAGAGTGAACTAGCCAGACTAGGGGGTGGGAGTAATAAAAACACTGGAGAATAATTTATAGGGTTTATCCTTGCTTTCTTATAGTATTAAGATTCTCGTGTTTTCAGGATTTGCAGGGATCAGGGAAAACATCATAGTACCAGCTTTAACAATACTTCAATGGTTGAACACGAAGAATACCCGGTTCAACCAGACCAGAGGGGGGAGTGGTTGATGAGGAGTAATATGTGCAGAGTAGAGAAAGGACACAAATCAGAGAAATCATCCTCATCAGAGGAATCATACTGGTCAGAAGAATCATTCTTACCAGAGGGATTTCATCCATCAGAGACAACTCATCCACCAGAGGAATGGTTCTTGCCAGAGAAGTCACCCTCGCCAGAGAAGTCACCCTCGTCAGAGAAGTCCTCCACGCCAGAGAAGTCCTCCACGCCAGAGAAGTCCTCCATGCCAGAGAAATCCTCCACGCCAGAGAAGTCCTCCATGCCAGAGAAGTCCTCCACGCCAGAGAAGTCATCCACGCCAGAGAGATCACCTCCATCAGAGGGATCGCCAGAAACGCGGAAGACTTCCCGCGTGAAGATGAAATTCCAGATATACCCTTCGACCACGCCAAATACATGCGCTTACACCAATTTTACCATTTTACCCTTCCCTGTACTCTATAAATAGATCTCGCACTCGTGCATTGTAATTACGCTATCATTCGCTTTTGAATACAATAGTTATATTTTGCTCTCGTGTTCAATTCTCCGATCGTTACTTTGCTCTTTCCGATCATCCGTACTAGGTATAGCTTACTTTGTTTAATTATTATGAGTTCTAGCTAATTTCTTTTATTCCAGCAACGATTAGGGAAGCACTAGCAAGATTATTATGTAAGATCTAATTTGTTCTTATACTTTATTTTATGCTTGCATCTGTGATTCTCTGTGTTTATCGATATTAATTGTTTTAATTCATTAGATAGTGCGCAATATTTAGTGGCTTAGAATTAATTATACAGCCAATTGAATTGCTTATACGTAATTGTGGTTTAGGTTTGATTAGTGGTAAATTGACACATCAGGGTCAAGGGAAAATCAGTCTTAATTCAATAATCTTGCGTCAGAGTTTATTGATTTTGAATCGAATTTCTCTAGATATTAATGATGTCGAGTCATTAAATTTAAGCGTCTCTTACAGTTGTCAGTCGATTAGGGTAGTAATTAATGAAACGTCTTCTTGATTACCGAATAATTAAGGAGAAATAAGATCACGTCAGAAGTGTCTTTGGTGATTGTAACTGGTTTGCCTGCATGAATTAAAGTTATATTTGCATCAGTGATCGGAATAATTAAGCTATGGTGGACTTAATTGATTGCTGGAATTCTTTTATTAATTGTTGAATTTTTATTCATCTTTTGGCAATTAGAAAAATTGGTTTAGTTTGGATTTTATTTATTTATTTATTTATTTATTTTTATATTTAGTATTTTCTACATATTCTTCTCACATTTCATGGGTTACGTTGCAGGCTTTAATTTGGAAAATTCTCGCCAATCCCTTGGGATCATCTTGTTTACTACTGTCTGCGCAGTGTGGGCATACCGTCTGACTGTCTGATATTTTTGGTGTAAAACGACGCACCAAATTTTGGCGTTGTTGCCGAGGATCAATTTTTAAGTAGTAATTTTTCTATTTTTTCGATTTGCTTATTTTATTTTATTTATTTTTATTTGTTATTGATCTAGAGTTGAAGCTGAAATGTCTGAAGATGGAGACGATGACCGTGATGATATTCTGCCACCACCACCATTGATAAGAGAGTTGGGTCGTCATGGGAGAAATCATTCGCTTTGCATTGGGTTGCCCACGATTAATCAAAATGCAGAAATCAAGCCCGACTTCATTCAAGTTCTTCCAAAATTCGGCCACTCACTTGGAGAGAGTGCACATAAACATCTCGCTGAATTTGATTTAGTTTGCACTACTTTACGCCATCAAGGTTTTACGGAAGATCATTTAAAATTACTAACTTTTCCTCATACATTGCAGGGTAGAGCTCGAGATTGGTTGTTTGATCTATCAGAACTTGGAACGACTTAGAGGAGCAGTTCTTGCATAAATTCTTTCCAGAATCAAAAGCTGCAAATCTAAGAATAGCTATTAGTAGCATCAAGCAGAGGTAACAAGAGTGTTTGTCTGATTATTGGGAGAGATTTCAACAATTATGTCATAGATGTCCTAACCATGGATTTTCTTATCATCAGTTGCTCATTAATTATTTTTATTGTGGTATGTCTTCTTTTGGCAGGAGGATTGTTGAGGTTGCTTATGGAGGAAGCTTGACCAACAAGACCTTGGATGAAGCAAAACAATTGATTTTTGATATGGTCTCCAATGGTCAACAATATGAGGATGAGGATGATGATAGGTACTGGCCAGTCAACATAGCAGAAGATGCAGGTGTGAATGAGAAACTTGATGCTCTAACTTCCTTAGTTAGAGGCTTTGTTGGAGCTCAAATCCAGAAGGATAACCATCCAAATCCAGTCCATACCGACTGCCCAGATCAACCTAGATTTTTCACTCAAGAACAACTTCAGGTTGGCCGGTATGCCCATACCGACTGCCCAGATCCCAGTATGAGCTACATTCTTAAAAGTCTAGCACAGAGAAGCCAGATTATTAACAATTTGGTACGAAGTCAGCAAGCTTTCCAGCAAGAGACGCAGGCTGCATTGGGTAGTATGGGCACACAGATCACTCAACTCGTTACTCAAGTGAACAAGTTGCAAACCAATCAAGAAAAACTTCCATCTCAAACAGAAATACATCCTAAGGAATATGTTTATGCTATGAATTTAATGACTGAGGAAGAGTTATTTGATCCAAAGCCTAAGGAAGATGAAAAGGAAAAAAAAGAGCAAGAAAGAGCTCAGAAAGATGAAGTTGTCAAAGTGGCATAACAATTTGAAAATCTTTCTTCTTCCAAGGTAAGTGTAGAATCTAAAATTTCTAATTCTAAAGCACTAAGTTCTTTCCCTTTTCTCTTCAGGTTGGCTCAAAATAAGAAAAAAAAAAAAGATGAAAAGGGGATTTTGGAGATATTCAAGAAGGATAAAGAAGCTCAACCAGACTATTATGATGGAATTAAAGAGTGTAAAGTGCAGTTGAACTCCACCAATGAAGTTCACAATCGGCATCTGTCGCACGGTATGCCCATACTGACCAGCATTGAACCGATTGTGCCTTTTATTGTGAAACTGCCAAAGCGAAAACTGAAACCACCTGATGATTGATGCAGTTTCAGGGAAGTTGTTTTTAGTTTGCTTTCGTTTTTTATTTTATTTTTCTTTTTCTTTTATGTTCTCTTTGTCTTTGTATTTTTGTTGTTAGTTTTTCTCGCACAATGAGGACATTGTGTTATCTAAGTGTGGGGGAATTTTTATGTCTTTTGTCCTGAGTCTGTCTATGACAACTTTTCATGCGGGCATTTTGATTTGTTAGGACGAGGATATTGATATGGATTGTTTGGTTGTTTTCTTGGATGATATGAAAATGTGTTGAAACCCATGTGTATTTGAGGATGACGAATGTGAAAATTAATCGATTTTGTTGAAAACCACTCATATAGTGAGGATTGAGCTTTTAGAGTAATAATTTCAATGCTCTTTGCTTGTTTTTTTATAAGTGTTATGTATGCTTGACTTCTTGATATTCAGTTTGCCATGTTGTCATAATCAAAACTTTTGGAATTGGATTCATTTGTGAAAGTGATTTAGGCATTAGAAATAAACCTCATCAGCCTTATAAATGTCCTACCTTTTGAATATTCACTAGTGTGCCATTTTGACGTCTTGACCCTTTTTATTGTTATATGATTGAAGCCTCGAAAATTTTAGCCACTAGCCTTCTTTTAGCCTTATTTTGTCCTTTTTCAACATGATGCAAGTAGTTTTATTTTGTGATATTATATTGTTGGATGAATAAGGTTGATTGAGATAAGATGCTTTGGTTAGAATGATTGAGAATTGAAGAGGTTGTAGGTTGTTTAAGAATGAAGTGATGTTACGATATTAGTTCCAAAAAAAATAAAAAAAAGAGAATGAAAAGAAAATGTTGGAGTTTGAATGACCATGTATTGAGAATGAGGGTTGATTTGATTGAATTTGATTTTGGGATATGAAAGTGGCGAACTACTTGCATTGTGTTGGTTTTGTTAGCCTTGTTTACCCACTTTTACTTATCCTACCTATGCACCCTAGCCCCATTACAACCTTATGAAAAAACCTATTGATTCATGGATGAGTTCAATTTTCGGATTAAAGATATTGACATAGTGGCAAACTTATAATGGATAGAGTAGAGTTGCATGTGTGTGATTTTACCTTACCTTTTGATATTGAGAGATTTGAGCGAACTTGGTGAGGCTGGATTGATTTGCACACTTTTGATTTGAATGAAGGGTGAATGCACATATATTTGTTGATTCCAATAATGGTTTGAGGAAAATGATGATTGTATCTTGTCCTAACTTTGAGATTTGCTTATTGTGATTATTTCCATAGCTAGTCGTTGTTAGTTGAGTCTTGTCTTATCTTGTTTTGAGTATTGAGTTTTGTTCTTCCCTTTATTTTGTTCTTCTTATGCTCGAGGGCGAGCATTGTCTATGTGATTGGAATTTAATTTGATGGGAATTTAATTTTTGACAGGGGTAAATTTATTTTTTTTGCACAAAAAGTGGTAAATTTTTAAGTTTTTTTATATGATTGGATATTTTTTATTTTTACTATAACAAAATGGATATTTTCATACATTAACACTTTATTTTATTAGCTAGGTAGTTTTATAATAAATGTACACTTTTACCCCTAGTTAGTTTGTAGTCTCAAATTTATTTTGTGTTGGGTCCCGGTGGGTTTGCTGAACAGGTGTATGGGGGGATACACTTGTAGGCTATTTTTGCGGAAAACAAACAAACCAAACTTTAGTTGGAAAATGGTTGTAGACTGATACTGAGGTGACTTCAGTATTTTGATTTCAGTCAAGCACAGAGTTTTAACTAATATCCACGTAAGGCTTCAATTTAGAGTTTGTAAAACAGAGTGGAGTTACAAATCTTACTAACTATCAGTTGATTGGTCAGTTAGAATAATAACTAAGCAGCAGAAATTTAAACTTAGTCCAAATAGCCTTTAGAAAGTTTGTTACTTAATAAAATTCTTAGTTACACTTTTCAGTTAAGCACATTCAGTTGTAAAACAAGTTTAACACAGATAAGGAATGACTGAAAGTAGATAAAGAACAAAATAATTTTATGTGGTTCGGAAAATAAGTTCCTACGTCCACGGCCAGATGATCAATTTGACAAACACTCTGGGCTTGTGCTTACGGGTGCACAACAAACCTTTAACTGAAAAATAAATTTTCAGTACCAACACACTGGGTTGGATTTCTCGCTCACTCTTAGCATGCTAAGACATACACAAATGTCTTTTTCAGCGCTTAGCTAAGATCTCTGGAGTCAGAGCCCTAGTCTGAACTCCTCTTTGCTCAAACACTCTTTTCGCTCGGTTGAAAAGGGGTTTGAAATCTTCCAACTAAGATTACGGAGAACAGGCTCTCAAGTAATCGGAAACTTAGGCTTTGGGTAATACAAGGATTTGTCTAAGGTAATAAGAGAATGTAGATAATCAGTGAACTGATTTAGACTTTGGGGATTCTCTTCTTCGATTCAAACTTTGTAGACAGTTGAAGGTTGAGATGCAAATTTGGAAGAGGTTCAGCTTGTGCGTTTGAATCGGTGAAGATTGCAGTGTTCCTCGAGCTCTTATTTATAGACGAAGTCTTGAATAGATCCATTGGCTGAGATGGTCTTCAAGAGTTCGTCCGTTGTGAGAGTAATTTTGAATTTGGCTGAGGCTACAATCTTCGAGGTTCCTGTTTTGGTAAAGGACGCCCTCTCAAGGTACAACAGGTAGGGCGCCTCTGAAAAGTTTGCACCAAATAGGAACTCTCTACAGAGAAATGACGATCTCCAAAATCTCTGCATTTAATGCAGCTGCAGGAGCATTTAATGCCGATTTTAGCGTTTCAGTCCGATGAAGAATGTCAACTGATACTTGTCACGAGTACCAGTCCGCTAATTCCACGTGGTCTGCATTAATACTTCAGTTATCACTGATAGTTCGGTGAGACTCTCGTCTAGTCAATACATCAGTATTTTACTTTGTCTTTTCATTGACCATTACATATAGATGTATTTTAGTAATTATAGAGCTGGTACGACTAAGGGTAATTTCATCTTTTCAGCTTTGTTCTTCACCATGTTGAAGGGCAATTCATTATGATATAATCTTTTATTTTTCACGTGGGCTCACAATGAAATATTCCACTATTTCCGAGACCGCAAGTTTATTGTGGAATCACCTATAAAACGGTTACTGGACCACTCCTAGGTGCGCTTCTTTTATCATCTATAAAGATTTTTTTGTCTTCTTCTTCAGATCTGATGACTCTGGATGTCTTCATCATTCAGCTCTACTTTGAGGTAATCTCTTCATCTCATAATTCCTCCTTCTAGTTCTCGAATTCTTTGGCCGGCCTGTTTAATTTTGAAGAATGATTAATCCTAGAATAGATTGTCTCAATTGTATTTTAGTATAAAACTAGTATGACCTCCCTTGCGATACACGGATCGGGATTTATTTTTTTATGTTTTAAGATAAATTATATAAAAATATCATCATTTATGATTTCAATGAATTGATAATAAAAAATAGTTTTATTCATTTAAATTTTATTTTATTTAAAGTATTGTATAGTAATAATATCAATTCAATAATTATAATATTAAATTTAATATCATACACTAATAATAATGAAAGGTGCATTTGAAAACTCTTGAAGCATTGTTTTGGTGTATTTATCCAGTAGAGGCTACTTCTAACTGCAGTCTATACATGTGTGAGTTTATTTTCAAAAAAAGCAACAAACTATACCAACAAAGATGTAAATCATTATTGGTACATAAACATTGTTTGATAGAAGTGTTGATTTGAAATGCAACTTCAAGCCTGAAACAACAACATCCTAGCTTCCAGCTACATCAGTGAGCAGCAGAACAACTAAATATGGCCTCAGAATTTAGAAAGAGAACAAAACCTCTTAATGAAGTCGTAGATATGCCGACTGATCTCCTCCGGTTTCTCTTGGTTGAGAAAGGTGCATTCGAAAATAAATTTACTTCTACATAATTCCCCATTTTCCTAACAAAACCTTTGAGAGAATATAAGACAAAATTCGAGCAAATCAAGTATTTTCACATAAGAAATATGTAAAATACAAGTCTGATAGGTAACGCAAAGCCTAGGATCATAATACAACAAAATTAGAAAATCATTTAGGATCATAATACAACAAAATTAGAAAAGCATTCACGCTTCGCCTTCTGTTTCTTCTGTCATGGACAACAATAAAATTCATCATTGCATACAAATTTCCTTAGTGAAGTTTGGGCTTCATTGTTGATAGTGCATTTTGTGGAATTGTTGCATGGATTCAATTATCCTACAAACAAAAACGAAATATATATATCAATAAAAATCTATATTAATATTGAAATCGAAATCGAAATATATATCATCAATACATACCTCTTTGTCATGAAAAATGCATTCGTGGCTGAAAACTTCATTCTCGTTGCTATAATATGGAATGTCATAGCTACAAAGCAACCTTAGTTGTAATGCTATTTTGCTCTTTTCCAGCTCCAAATCCTTGATCAAACCAAAAAAACGAAGCATCTTTGAAGTAGTAAGAGTTGTGGAGAATTAGAAGAAACATGCTGAACGTTGAGAAAAGTGGTGCAAAATGAATGCAAAAAGAATGACATAATTTATATGCAATGGTTGTAACTGCTAAGACGTGCTTTGTTTATTTATCTATCTATTTTAATGTAATGAATGGATACATATGTACACGCGGTGGATTTTAAACTGATATATATGTTACGTGGGTTAGTGGGTGAATTAGATTGAATAAATCAATAAATACATATTTAATCGGTGGAGGTGGGTTAGTGGGTTAAGCTTAATATCAACATAATCTTTAATCTGACATTAAATCTATATATATATAAAAGTAATATAAGCTCTATCCTACGTGGCGTAATAGAATCACTCTATTCTAATTTTCCTCCATTCTCATTCATTCTTATTTTTTCTAAATTTTTAATCAATAAATTTCTATATATCTAATTTCAAACCTATCATCAACAAATTTCTATATCTAATTTCTTATACATTAATTATATCCCAATCATGAAAATTTATATATTACTTCGTTAGAAGGAATCTAAATATCAGTACAATTGTAAATGTTATTTAACAACACATTCTAACTAAAAATGCGAAACTGAAAAATATTGCCAAAAACATGAGGAAAAACTAATTTTTACATGACAACATATTCTAACTGAAAATGTGCAAATGAAAATATAACAAAAAAACATACAATCCATTCTCATTCATTCTTTTTTTTTTCTAAATTTTTAATCAATAAATTTCTATATATCTAATTTCAAACATATCATCAACAAATTTCTATATCTAATTTCTTATACATTAATTATATCCCAATCATGAAAATTTATATATTACTTCGTTAGAAGGAATCTAAATATGAGTACAATTGTAAATGCTATTTAACAACACATTCTAACTAAAAATGCGAAACTGAAAATATTGCCAAAAACATGAGGAAAAATTAATTTTTAAATATTGCCAAAAACATGAGGAAAAACTAATTTTTACATGACAACATATTCTAACTGAAAATGTGCAAATGAAAATATAACAAAAAAACATACAATTGTAAATATGACAACATATTCTAACTAAAAATGTGAAACTAAAACTGGTTGTCAGAATTTTGCGCTTATGGGTTCAAAAAGATAAATTGGGCAAGGAAGCACTTGAAATGATCGTGATTGATGAATGGGTAAGTCTTATCACAATTTTATTTAATAAATAGTTTTGTAAAATTATTAATTTTCAATTTATGCTATCTAATAACATATTTTTATTATGTAGGGCAACAAAATTCAAGCATCCGTCTCAATAGGGAACAAGAAAAAGTTTCATGAGTTACTTAAAGAGGAACAAATAACAGTTATTAAAAACTTCCAAGTAGTGCAAAACAATCCTAACTTTCAGCATGCAAAAATCAATCATGAGTGGAAAATCAGTTTTAGCTTTAGAACCATTGTTTCTGAATCAACTGAACGCCCGAATATTACTGAAAATGGATTTGATTTCATCCATTTTCGAAATATTCATTCACATGATCCAGAATTGGTATTGGGTAAGTATACCATATTATAGAAAAAAAAATATTTTATTATACAATTTCCTAATATTAATTTTGATTGTGTATTTAAATTACATTTTTTTTTGTAGATATTCTTGGGGAGGTAAAAACTGAAAATATTACCATAGATTGTGTTGAAATGAAGCATGGCAAAGCTAAGAAGTGTGACATAACATTGGCTGATGCAAGTAAGTTTCTAAATTTTTCGTTGAATAATGATTAATATTTCTAATTTTATTTTAATTTATGTTTTTAATTATATATGTAACAGTGGCACACAAGTAATTTGCGTATTGTGGGAATCATATGCCGATGAACTCAAAATATTCATGGAAAGCAGATCAAGCGAGGATAAAGAACCAGTAATGATAGCTTTACAATTGCTATGTTATCAACATTCAGAGGTTCATATGTTATTAATCATTTACAATACTCATTTATTAAAATATAACTAAATACACTTTAAGCAGCGTTACTAATAATTTAAATGTTATTTTAGGTGTAACCAAAGTTTCCACAATGAAGCACGCAACCCGATTTTTTATCAGCCCTGATATTCAAGAAGTTAAAGATTTTATATTAAGGTTTGTATATATATATATATATATATATATATATATATATATATATATGTATTTACAAATAAATTTTGATTAAACATTTATTCATGCATCGACTTTTTACTACATGATTTTTTTTCCATGCTAGCATATTACACTATTTTTAAGTCCTAAGTCACATAGTATTTGTCCCAAAACGATATCACATGGATATTGAGGTCAAAATTTTATTTTATAAAATATTTTTTTGTTTTTTTTTTGGAGGAGGAGACAGAAGTTGATTTTTAAACATCGAAAAATTCTAAAATCATCATAATCAGATTGGATTGGTGGAAGTGTCTAAAATTAGTTTCTGAGTTCAGAGAATTGTTTGACTAAAAATATATTTAGTTAACATCTTTTACTCAAAATTTATTTGTAAATACATGTATATATATATATATATATATATATATATATATATTTACAAATAAATTTTGATTAAACATTTATTCATGCATCGACTTTTTACTACATGATTTTTTTTCCATGCTAGCATATTACATCTATTTTTAAGTCCTAAGTCACATAGTATTTGTCCCAAAACGATATCACATGGATATTGAGGTCAAAATTTTATTTTATAAAATATTTTTTTGTTTTTTTTGGAGGAGGAGACAGAAGTTGATTTTTAAGCATCGAAAAATTCTAAAATCATCATAATCAGATTGGATTGGTGGAAGTGTCTAAAATTAGTTTCTGAGTTCAGAGAATTGTTTGACTAAAAATATATTTAGTTAACATCTTTTACTTTAAAACAAACTTATTTAATGCTTTATTTTAGTGAAAAACATCATCAAATAAAAAATATAATAAATAATTACAAATATTTATATATTTTCATTTATTTCCGTCGATTTTCGACGGGTTACCGACTAGTATCAACATATAGCATCAATGAAGTGCCGTTAAATATTAGGAATATTTTGTTAGAAAAATAACGGTAAAAAAATTCTGTTAAACTGGTTCTTTATATAATATATAGATTCAAATGTAATTCCAACTGCCATTTTACAACTATTTTTTGGATTGTTAATGTTGCTTTTTTTTTCCTTTCTTTTTTTATATATATCATTGATAGAATTAAGAGATCAAAACTTTCTAACAACAATGTCGAATAGGGGTGACTAGTGAGCAGTGAGCATTTGGGCATTTCATTCCAAATCGAATTAAATCCGAATAACTCGAATAGAAATAGTATACTCCTTTTCAACTCGAATTAAATATAACAAAATTGAATTAATATGTTCGATCGAACCAAATATTTTAAATTAATTTAATTCGATTTGAATGAATATTTTCAAATTTAAATACACGTGCATATTGAATTGGAATTACACATGAATTCATAAGTTATATGAATCGGTAAAAACAATTATTAAATGCATAAACCATACTGCACTTGTTTGGTATTTGTTTGGAAATGCATAAAAATAAGATAAGTAAATCGTTCATCAAAAGTTTGTCCTAAAAGGAACGATACGAATTCTAATAAAAATTAGTAAAACTTATTAGACGAATAACGTCAAAATTCATCAATTTTGAACGAATTCTCATTTTTCTTATGACTTTCAAATGTTAGTGTGAAATACATAAATTTTTGATTGAGCTTGATTTTTTCCACAATAAAATATTCCGGCCATACTTTTGCTAACTTGTACTAATGCTAACTTGAAAACGACGTCGTTCTATAAAATAGATAAAACAACGTCATTTTAATAACTGATTTAAAATTAATAGCCCTAATTTTCTCCTAATTTTAAGATTTGTTTTCATTTTACTCTCATTCACGCGCAAACACTGAAAAGTCACTGCTTGTCCCTTTCTGGAGCCGTTGGAATTGTTGTACAAAATCCTTATTTATTGAATGTGAATCTTGCTTGTCTAGGATAGAGGTGCAATTTATAGGGGAAAAAAAAATTCATACTCAAGTGAAAGTTTATGTATTTTACACTAATATTTGAAAGTCATGGGAAAATTGAGAATTCGCCCAAAGTTGGTGGATTTTGGCGCTATTTGCCCAAAATTATTTGATGGTGAGATCATGTACAAAAATAATGTTAAAAGAATTGTAATTGTAAATTTGATGGTAAAGTCATCTACAAAAATAGAATGTAAATAAATTGAGGCAATTTTTTTTGGGAAAATAAAATGGACAAACTTTTTGAAAACAGAGGAAGTCATAAATAGTTACTCCCTCCGTCTTTCAATGGGGCGTTTACTTTGCATGATTGATTATATGTAGGATTGAGTATTTTTATCCTCAAGAGTAGGATATCTTCAATCCCATTTTTTTCATGGGATAAGCATCAAGCAAAACTAACTTGAAGGATATAAATAATCAAGGATCTTGTTATATCCCAAAGTTGCAATCCATCATAATAAATAAGGAATTATCCTTATTCTTTTTTTTTTTATCTATCATGCTTAATCCTCCAAAGTAAACACTCCCTAAGAATGTAACAGTACTTTTGATGGACATGAATTTTAAAAAAATAATTGATAAATCTTTATCTTTATATATATAAAAAGCAAAGTAAATATAAATAAATTCAATTAGAAGGGTGTAATTGGAATTGGAAAAAATTATAAAATCCACAATCAATTAAATGTTGACTACACTTTGAAGAAAAGAAAAAAAACCGCATCAAATCATAACCGCCTAATTGCAATATTGTAAGACAATATAATTTCTTCTTTTTCGTATTTTGTAGATATCACAATTTTCTTATTTTCATGCAATTATATTTCGAAAAAAAATATGTAATATATATTTTGAATGAAAGGTCATGAAATTATCATTAATTTGATATATGATATGTTAAAAATAAATTTAAAATGAGCAAGTTATTACAATTTAATGTTTTAATATATTAAATTATTTATATTTAAGTAGTGATATTTTTTTAAAACTAAAATCTGTATTTCAAATTTCTTTAATTTACATTTTTTTTTTCCTAATTTTAATATTTTAATTTTTCAAATTATGTATTTTGGTTATTTTATATTAAGAACATATTAATATGAAATTTATGGGCGAAATGCATTTTGTCAAAACACGTTAAATGAGTAATGTAATTTATACCCTTTTATTATTTACACAAATCACAATTTTACTATTTTTGTATGATTCAATCTTGGTAAATATGTGCAGTGTGTGTCTTAAACATATAATATGAGAATGTTTTAATTTCATATAATATATATAGAACATGGATGTGAAAAAATTAAAATTTTATGACAACTAGAAATTCTAATATATTAATTTTTTTTTAGTTTTTAGTTATTTTTTCTTTTTATATAAAATGCAGATGTTATTTGAATATATTTTTTTTTTAAATTTTTATTATTTAGTAAACATACATACATACTTTCTCAAAATTTCATCCGATTAATTAATTATTCTAAATATTTCTTAAAATTGTATAAAACAAGATGCGTACACATACATTTTCACAACTTTCATCAAAGTAATTGAATATTTAATCTTACTCTACACAAAAATAGAAAAAGTGAATAATTCATTTTTAAAATATGGATGATATAGTAATATATCTATTAATATATATTAGTTTTTAAAAATATGTAGCCAATTATTATGCAATATGGGAGGATGTATTTCTCGAAAAAACGAGGAGTGTGTAATATTATAATTTTTATTTTATTTATTCATCACACAAAAAATATAGTTTTACCCTTTTTTGTTTGGTTTCATATTAGATAATATATGCATCTTAACTTTTGATGGCTCTTTTCCTCTAGACGAATACTCTTTTTCCTCTTAAGGAGTTTTTCCTCTTGGATTTTTTCTTCTGAGGTTTTAACGAGGCTCGACCCTTAGTTTGCTTTTCTTGTGCTTTCAAGGGTTTTTCTTTAGTTTTTTTTTTCTTTTTCTAATAAAAGCTATATTTAATTGAGATAATATATGCATCTTAAATGAAAGATAATAGAAAGCCATTTAATTTGGTATATAGTTAATTTGAAATAAATAAATAAATAAATTATAATTATATCAATAAAATAAATATTTTTTATTTATATATATTTTTAACTAAAGATCGGGCACATTTAAATTTTTCTTCAATTTTTTTTCTTCTTATTTTCGCCTTTGCTTTTACTTTTTTATTTTTGACATTATAAAAATTTATTAATAGAACAAAATAATATTACCACCAAATTATAACTTATAGCTTATTTTATGAAGGAAATAACAAAATTATCACATTACAAAAGGATGAATGTAAATGTTCTTTAAATAATAATATATTTATTTTGTTAAGTTCATTAATCATTTATTTGATTAAAATAATATTAAAATAATTATTAATTAAAATCTAACAACAAATAAATTACTTGAAAACTATCAATATAACTGTGATTATAAATTAAAAATATTACCCACATTTTGTACATATTTTCGTCAATGTTAATGCATATTTTTTTTAGATTTAGTAACTTAAAATTCTATTTTTTTAGATTTAGTAACTTAAAATTCTTCTTTTTCATCTCAAATCTTCTTTTCTTTTTTATTTTGTACATAAAGAACATTATTCTTATTTTATTGAATAAAATTTGTAACATGTAAATTAAATGAAAGACCGTGAAAAGATTTTAAAATTGATATATACTCCTTGAAACTAGAAACATAATTTATGCCTTTTCCATTTGCACTTTTTTTTCTTATCTCTAAGATTTAGATCTTCTGAAGCAAAAGATATAGCTATAATTTTAATTGATTAAATTAGTCGATTATGTTATAATTTATTTTGAAAATAAAATTATAAATTGTGTAAATTACATGAAAATAATAAATTTGATATTAAAATTTTTATTTTTTTAGGTTATATTTATAATTACTCCCTCCGCCCACAAAAACAGTCTATTTTTGTCATTTAAGGACGTCCACAAAAATTAGTTTCATTATATTTTTGGAAACTTTACATCACATGATGGATCTTTTTCTTCACTCACAATATAATTAATTATCATTATTTACACTACTTTTTACGTGTGATCCTTTCTCTACTCATAATACACTAATAATTTTTATTAAAATTTGTATCGTCTCTTTCTAGGACTATTTTTTATGGACGAAAAAAAATATAAAATATATACATAATTTATATGACTCTAATCACCGCGCATAGCGCGGGAGATACACTAGTATGTATAAAGTAGAAATGAGTGATTGTGATTGTGATTGAATTGAATATGAGACCATAAAGAAGTGAGTGAGTGTAATTAAAAGGGAAAGTAGAGTCATGTCCTAAAAAGGAAAGTGTTACATACTTTGTTAATGCTCAATTAAATAATTGTGTTACATTCTTAGTGGATGAAAGAAGTAATATATTATTAGGATTAATTATCTCAAATATGAAATGATGTTATTTTTCAAAAGAGGAATACCCTCTTAATTAATAATTTGATACACCTTCTTAATAGGGATCAATGATACGCCTTCTTAATTAATAACTAGTACGTTCGCCCGTGCGATGCACGACGAGTATCGAAATTAAACGAAATATTTAAATAAATTAATATAAATACTAAATAGAATTAAAATATAAGCAAATGTAAAATTTGTTTTAAAAATATAATAAAGTAATCCACATCAATTACTCAATAAAACCATGAATTCGAAAATGTAAATTTTCAACTTTGTATAAAAAGCAATGATAATTATAGTTATTAGATAATTAAATAAATAAAAATATTATATTAATTTCAAATTATACATTTATCATTCCTTAGATTATCTCCAACCATTTACATCAAACTCAAATTCATTTTACATTATATGTCACTTTCAATATTAATTATTTAATTATATTCCAACCATTTACACCAAGCTTAAACCAAAGGTATATTTTTTAAATATCATTTTACCTCTTACATTTTATACTTCTTCAATCATACATATATACATTTCAAATTATACATTCACCCCCAAAAAAATTTCAATTACTAATTTCATATAAAAATAAATATTATTCCAAACTTTAATTATTAATAAATAAAATATTAAATTTATTACACCACTTAGAAAATATAATTAGGGCTGTAAATGAACAGAGCTACTCGCGAGCTATTCAAGATTCGGCTCAAAAAAAGTTCGTTCGGAGCTCGATTCGATAATAAACGAGCCGAGCTCGAGCCTGATTTCGAGCTCGAAATTTTTATCGAGCCGAGCTCGAGCCTGACAGTGATTGGCTCGTTGAGCTCGCGAACATGTTCGAATTCGATTGTTCGCGAACATGTTCGCGAGCCTGTTCACGAACCTTCAGTCGAGCCTTCAATCGAGTTAGTACATGAGCCTTAAACGAGTCGAACTCGAACTCGAACTCGAATAACATATTAATTAAGAATATTTTCTTAAATTTATAACAAATTCGAGCTTGAACATCATATATACGAACATCTAACGAGCCGAGCTCGAGCTCAAGCTCGAATTCGACATTATCGAGCATCACCCGAGCCGAACTCGAACCGAGCTCGAGCTTAATATGTGGGTGACGAGCCGAGCTCGATCATCAAGATAAAAGCTCGAATTGAGCTCGAGCCGAGCTCGAACACCCGAATATTTAAACGAGCCGAGCTCGAGCCTGCTTGTATTCGGCTCTGCTCGGCTCGTTTACAGCCCTAAATATAATACATTAAACGTATGGAATCGAATGATACATAAATTCAAAACAAATTCATTTAAAGAATTTATTTGACCCAAAAAAAAAGACAAAGCTATAGGATGCAGGAAAAACAATTATTCCCCCCTCCAATAATTCCCTAATTCCATAATACGAAAGAAATTATTAAAAAACTATTAACAAACAAGAAAACAGAGATTAAAGCTTAATAATTAATATGCATTTTGCACTGTGAAAAGATGACTTTAATTTAAACTTTTCACCATTTTTTGCCCCATTTTTTCCTCTCCATGATAAGCCCAATAATTAAAGAGTATAACAATAATAAAAGAAAAAGAAAACAGACCTAATCTAAACTATTCACGCCCAAAATTTAGGCGGCACCGCTCTTCTTCATCTTCACTCTTCACGCCCATTTCGACGTTCTGCTTTGATCTTCTTTTCTTCAAGTCCATTTGTCAGAACCATTGCAGCCATCTCGCCGCCGGATGGCCAGCTCTGCCCTGCCTTCTTTGGCAGCAACCACAACACGGCATGTCTCCCTTTTTCCTTCATCTCTCTGCCTTTCTTTCACTCTCTATCTCTCTCGTAGCCTCGCATCGACATCTCTCTTGCCTATCACTCATCGCCGTACGGACCATATTGCCTTCTACAGCAACAACAACGACACCGCTCAAGCATACAAAAGTCAGTCTCTCCGGCTCATCCATGCGGCCTTAAAATTAGCAGCCAACACGTAACTCATTTATGCCTTCAAACATCATTTTTCTTTCTCATTCTCTTTTCTCCATCCACGAATTTTCAGAAAAGAAGTGCAGAGAAAATTGTGAAATTGTAAATGAACGTGATTGGTATTTACACATTGTAAATCTGATGCTCTTCTATAGCAGTTTGTTACCGTTTTCAGTAGTGGACTGCTACAGTTTATTTGCTAACTGGCGTCGTGGATTGTTCATTTAAGAACATGATAGTTATCGAATGCATAATAGAGAAAATATGGGGTGTGGAAAAACTGAATAAGAGAGAGAACTGTATTTGAATCTGTCGTTCTATTTTTTATGGATTTTGTTGTGATGCGCAGCCTTCAATATATTTGCTCTTTACATATTGTTTTATTTACTAAATTGTCACACAAACTGTATTTTCATATAATAGATAGATTTGATAACCCAAGCAATGATTTATTCCAATTTTCAAGCACGATAATGCGGTAAGTGACATGACATCTAAATTCTCAATTTCCCAATGACATCAATTTTTTAATAGTTAATTATTATTATTAGAATTGAGATTTTTTTTTAAAGATGAATTCTTATAATTGAGAATTAATATCTAATAAAAAAAAATACTCTCTACGTTCACAAAATGAGTACCTACTTAATAATGACACGAATTTTAAAAAAATAATTAAATGTGTGTGAGTGAAATAAGGGGTCATTTTTATTGTGAATTGATTATGTGAGATACACTTACTAAGAAATGAAATGAATATTTATTTGATAGACGAATTAAAAAAGAAATATGAGTACTCATTTCATGAACGGAGGAATATAAAATACGAGTGTATTAGAAAATTTTGTTTCGATTCCAATTTAAACCGAAATGGGACCAACAATTTTAATTTGATTTGATTCGATATTTTAGAATCAATCTTGTGCTTGGGAAGAGGAGCACAGAGTCGCATCGCATTGGTAGCCAAATGGCCCAGATGAGATTAAATATAAAAAACATTTTATGATATTCAAATTTTAATACTCGGGAAGTGATCACGAAGGTGAAATTGGAAAATTATGATCCTGGCTCCTTAATTATCAATAAACGTTTAATAATATCCTCAGTCCAAATTGCGATGCTCTCCCTGATTGAAGAACAATTTCATTTTTATTCGCAGTTATTCGGAGGATTCTATACAACCAAAATAAGAATTGGAAGAACATTCAAGAAAACTGAAACTCATTTTTATGACCTGCCTGTTTTAGAGCGAGAATGAAGCACCCTCTTGAGACGAATTTCGATGGTTGCATTGACTTTTTGGAGCTGTCAAATATATTTCATTGATCTATGGATTTTTGGTGAAGCTCTGCAAATTTGTTGCACAGGTAAGTTCCTATCGTACATTTTCCTTGATTTTTTAAATAACATTTAAATATAATGTCGGTTTAGCTTTGTTCGTTCAGAAAAAAATAAAAATAAAAATTATATGCACATTGTAAGTTTCTACCGCATAGAATTTTTCTTTAGATATTTGATTCTTATGTTGGTTTGCCTTTGGGTTATTCAACAAAATAGTTAGGCGCAAACTCAGATTCTTTGGGGTTTTCCATTCAATTATTTGCATGAGATTTGATTATCTATTTTCTTGATGCATTGCATGCAGCAGCAGACTAACAGTGACTGGTACACGGCCAGGATTTGGAGTGGTGTGGATTGTGGATTAAGAGATATTGATATAGTTGTTGCATTTTTTTTTTTCTTTTTTGAAAATTTTGGTGGAGCTTATTGTTTATAGGAGATATGGATGTGGTTGGTAAAGTTAGCAGCATTATTACTCAGGGCATGTACTCTGTAGCCACACCATTTCACCCGTTTGGTGGGGCTGTCGACATAATTGTCGTTAAGCAGCAAGATGGGACGTTTAGGAGTACGCCTTGGTATGTACGATTTGGGAAATTTCAGGGTGTTCTCAAGGGTGCGGAGAAGGTAGTACAGATTGAGGTTAATGATGTTGAAGCAGATTTTCATATGTATCTTGATAACTCAGGCGAAGCTTACTTTGTTAGGGAAGTTGATGATGTAAGTGAATGTTTAAAGGACTTGGACAATCTTGAAGGTGGTGTTAACAGCAACCATTACAATAGTTTTAATGAAGGTGACTTGAGTGGGCAAGATGCTGATGGCATGCCAGACACACACTTAAATATGCGAGCAGAAAAGCTAAGGAGAGTTGAGTCTGATGCTGCTGCATATGTGTTCTATGAGTTTTCAGATGAACACTCATCTGTGGAGGGTTCGCCTAAAATTTCTGAACATAGTCCAAGTAGATACGACACTTTAGATAGTGTGGAGCATGCACTAGAATTGCAAGAGTCAAATTCCGAGGTTGTTTTGGTGAGCGTGGATGGGCATATACTGACGGCGCCCATATCATCATCTGAGAAGAATGGTGAAAATGTGCAACTAAGCACACCCCAATTCCACCTTGGTCCTGGTGGCGGGACTGAAGAGTACAGTTCAGGTGAAGGTAATTGGGCTTCTGATTGCTTGAGTGATGCCCATAAGGTTGGAGACACATGTGAGACAAACAGTTTGTCTTCTGAACACCATCGAGCACCTTGCGAAGGAGATGAAGAGCATATGCTGCATGCTGGAGAAACTGAGGACAAAGCTAGTGGCGACAAAGAGTTATGCATTGAAAGCAGTCCTGATAACAGCCCAATTGGTTTGAAGAAGAAGGATATTTTTAAAAGCTGCTTGGAGCTCTCACAATTGGCAACACAGTCCACAAACGTCAATCAGGAAAATGTCTGCTCTTCAACCAAGAATGACGAGGCTACTGAAGATTCACACAATAAGTCTCCACGAAGTTCTTCTAGAAATTATGAAACCGAAAAGACTAATAATGAAATATCAAAAACCAACGATGAATTATCTTCCAGTGATTCTGGATGTCCCATCACCGTCTCTTTGCCAGACTTACAGGTTGAAGCAGCAACTCATGGAAAAGATAGTTCTAGTATGGACAATGATGGTTGTTCTGATAGGATGTCTGTTCAAATTGCTAGCAATGATCAGGGATCACAGGAGCAAGTGGATGTAAATCTAGATGGGAAAAGAAATCGAAGAGGTATAGAAGATCCTGCTCCTGAAGTTGAATCTAGTAAAGGCAAACTTGTTAGAATAAGTACACAAGCTCCACTAGAATACCCAAAATCAGACACCACTACAAGTGAGACATGGTTAAGTTCTGTAACGTTGAGCTTATGACCACTGCTGTTTATTTAGTTCTAATTATGCACCAACTGTTGTACTACATTTTCTATTTGCTGACAGAGTTGGAGATATCTCTCTGTGGAAACTTGCTTCATGCTGGAATGGGATCGCGTGCAGCAGACGACGCCTTTGATGCTAACCTCATATCACTCGAGGAATTTAAAGCTTCTGGAGAATTTATCATGAAGAATAAAAACTTAATTGTTAGACTACAAGGGAAGTACTTGCCCTGGCGCAAATCTGCCCACATCGTTCTTGGTATAGCAGCTTATGATTTGGAGTTACCAGTCAATCCCAATGATGTAATACCTGTGGACATGGGGATGACAGATGCAGAAGAAGATGAATCTGGAATGCCTTCGACTCCATCACGTAGATGGAGGCTCTGGCCAATCCCATTTAGGAGGGTCAAGACACTTGAGCATACTAGTAGTATGTCATCAAATGAGGAAGCTTATCTTGATTCTGAAGCTGTCTCACCAAGCCATTCTTTATCTACAACTCCCGGACGTCCAGCTGCTGAGTCTCCTCGTAAGCAAATAATAAGAACCAATGTCCCTACTACTGATCAAATCGCATCTTTAAATCTCAAAGAGGGACAAAATATGGTGAATTTTGTTTTCTCTACTAGAGTCCTTGGCCCCCAAAAGGTTGGCAATTTATTCCCTCACAAACATATGTGTGCTGATGCAAGGTAGTTATTTGGAGTGGAACCCTTTTATTGTGAATAACACACTTTACCAAACACAGGTTGAAGCTCATATATACTTGTGGAAGTGGAATACACGAATTGTAATATCAGATGTTGATGGGACAATTACCAAGTGAGTTTTATTGACATTATGTTTATCTATCATTTGTAGATGCTGATAGAAATTCTTTTCAAAACTAATGCTAAAGTAATTTTTTTGGCAAGTGTATTACAAAATGAAACTTGCAGTTTTATGTATTTTGCTCGTTGGCTCACAAGAAGTGCATGCCTCTTTGTAGGTCTGATGTTCTTGGTCAGTTTATGCCTTTAGTAGGAAAAGATTGGACACATTCTGGGATAGCTCATCTTTTCTCTGCAATAAAGGTAATCCCTTAAATCTTCTGTTTTGAATGTGAAGAGAGCAGTTTTAGGCCTTGTTGATGCCAAAAGAGAAGTGTGTGGTAATCTTGTACTGGTGTTTCCTGAAGACTTAACATCTTGAACTATTGAATAACCAAACGGAATTTCTACCTGCATTCATCAATTATGAGGACAATTAGAAGGTTGGTGTCTTTTTATCATTTGTTGTAGTGTAGTTTGGTCCCTGAACCTGTTCCAAATATCCAATGGTGTCTCAAACAAAAGGCTGAAATCTTTAAATACCAAAATTCCATCTCGAAGAAATATCAGAGCGAAATCCATCTTCATATAAAATGCTAGCGGCCACCAAGTGCTGAAAGCATACTATGGGCCAAGAACTTTAGACATGCAAAAGTTTATATAATGTATCCAAAAATAGAATCGATTACATCATGGCACCCATCAGGTGATCCTATTGAATTCCAGATTATATTGTAAAACTCTTGTTGGTAATTTCTTGAGTTTCTGTGGTTCCTTCAAGGTATTATGGTACTATAAATTATTTTGTCTTATGAGGCTTGATGCGTCTATGTATGAACATTTTGAAAGAGTATTATTGTATTAGGCAAATCCTGCAGAAATCAGCTTCCAGTTCCCTTTCTGGAGCAATAATAAAGACTAGCGCGTATTTAGAAATATAGAAAATGGCGAACAGACTAATACATAAGTCTCTTGCTTGTTTTTGTTTTTAATCAGCCTGACCAAAGCTTGACATAATTTAGATGCTAGAAGAGGCATGTATTTAGTTTAATCACCTCGTCTTGTTCTATCAGAATGGATTTCTTAGATATAGTACTCATTTAAGGTTTATCTTCTTGGTTTTACGCGAATTGATTTGAACTGTGGTCTCTTAGATATCTGGTAATCAGAATTTTATTAGCTTCAGACATTATATGAATATGAGATATCTATATATCTTGGCTGCGTAATGGAGTCAAGCACCTGAAATTCCACAGTTATGTGTTCTGTTTAACTAGTTTTCTGACTAATCACTTTAAAATATCTACAAGACCTTATAGGTGGACGAGAAAGTTTCTAAGTATCTTTAGTTAATGGAAACTTACATTGCTTTGACCAGCTTTGAGTAGATGTGGCCTGAGGGAGACTGTCCTAATCTACTTTTATTCATGTGAATTACTGTCTACTGCTGTCTGATTCATTGTTTCTTCTTCAACAGGAGAATGGATACCAGCTCTTATTTCTTAGTGCACGTGCAATTGTTCAATCGTACTTGACAAAAAGTTTTCTATTCAATCTCAAGCAGGTGTTACTACTTGACTTTTCTTCCTAAGATCAATTGTTTTACTAAGAGAGTCCATTGACAGTATGATAATTGGTAAATATTATCTTTACTTTTCAGCTCATACTTACCCTATGTTTGCTTTTATGTTAAATCATTAAAAAAAATATATTACCATACACCCCTGGTACCTTTTCCTGTCGTGTATTTTTCGTTACGCACTTTGTTCTGCTGTTACTTTGATAGCTCTTTAGATGAATACACTTGTAGCAAGACTTCAGAGTTGAATTTAGTCAAAATGCTTGCAGGATGGAAAGAGCTTACCCACCGGACCTGTTGTTATCTCCCCTGATGGTTTATTTCCTTCGTTATACCGGGAGGGTGAGGTTCTTTTCCTTGAAAACAATCACTATGTAGTATATTCTTGTGTTTTTCTTTCTTATACTGCAAATCTTTGATTTCGCAACCCCTACATGAAACTGTTTCGTTTGATTAGAAGCTGGATTTGTGCTGTGTGGAAATACCCATTGCAATACGTACAATTTAAGCAGTGGTGGCTTAGATTTCTCTTTTGGCATGAACCATCCATCTTGGCATGACTTATAATCAATTATTTTTTCCCTTTTATTTATAAAAAAAATTATAAATATTATGTGTGCTTTACGGAAGTAGTATTTAATTGAATGCAGTGATAAGAAGAGCTCCTCATGAATTCAAAATCGCCTGTTTAGAGGTAATGATCAAATTGAGTCTTGATTTTCTCTTGCTCTATAGGTGATGCACCATAAATGCCTTTCTTGCAGGATATCAAGGCACTATTCCCTCCAGATTACAACCCATTTTACGCGGGGTTTGGGAACCGAGACACAGACGAACTCAGTTACCGTAAGATTGGGATTCCAAAGGGCAAGATCTTCATCATCAACCCTAAGGTAGTCAGTCACTCACAAATTTCCAGCAAAACAGGCAAGTTTTCTAATATTCTTTGTGCGTGCTTTCCGCATTCTTTCAGGGGGAGGTAGCCATCAATCACTGCATCGATCTAAAATCATACAATTCGTTGCACACACTAGTGAACGACATGTTCCCCCCAACGTCGCTGGTCGAGCAGGTATTTTCTGCAGAACTCGGGTTGTTATTTATTTTCTGATTGTGAAAATTACCCTGCTTGTGTGACCGACTGTGCAGGAAGACTATAACTCGTGGAATTACTGGAAAATGCCATTGTTCGACCTCGACAACATGTAGGAGTTGTGCATAGCAAATAAGTGTAGGAAACTCATTTCTGTACCATAGAACAAATGAACAATCATACATAGCGGCGTAGGAAGTTTTGTAAGGCTGCCTCCATTTGAAATTCTCCGTAATAAATAAATTCATTGATATTGTTTCAACCATTTCATCTTCTGTCTTTAAATCTTTGAAATTCGCTTAATAACACGCATCCTTAAGGAAAACCCTTTATATAACTAGCGATGCCAAAATTGCATTATTTTATGGATTTGAATTTAATGGGATCAAGTGCAAATTATTCCACGTGTAATGCATCGCGAATGACTCATTCTTGTGATAGCATTAAGACCATGAAATTTCTGACCCCCCGAACTACATAAGAATTTTCTTTCACGTATAATATGTTCATTCGATCCGTGAAATGCAAGGCGGGCATCAAAATTATATGATATATTTTAATAAATAAACAAAAATATTAAATAAAATTAAAATATAAACAAATATGTTTTAAACATAAAATAAAATAATCCTCAAATGTAAAATATATTTTAAATTATTTGATAATGAAAATTAGCATTACCCATTATTATTATAGAGTATTATGAATCATAATAAATAAATAATGTTTTCATACACAAACATAAATAAAAAGTTGTAAAATTTAATTGAAGAGAGAAAATAAAATATTTGAAATTTTAAATCTCTCATAACTTATTGGTTTTAAATTTATTTTTGATGATTCTTATACAATATTAAAGATTTTCCCACGAACTTAAATTTAAGATGCACATTCAATATTTGTTCATGAATCAAATTTGACGATATTTAGAAAATAATTAAAGTATAGGGTTAAGTACCAAATACCCCCTATCGATGGCGTCCCTATCGCGTACAAGACCCTATAGTTAGGGTAAGCGTTGTTTACTACCTCAACGTGGCAAAATCGAACCAATTTCCCCCCTGCATTTTAACGGTGCTTAACATCGTTAGAATAAGTATAGAATAAGTATATTTTTTTTATTTTTAATTAAGATGGGGCTCAACTTTCTCCCCCCCGAGTCAGAACTCACTCTCGAGTTCTAACGAGTAGGACTCAACTCGAACCAACTCAGTCACGCCTCACCCTCCAATTCCCCGGAAAAAGAGGAGGAAGACGTCGTCGGCGAGCTCATCATCGGAAGCCTCCGCCTCCTCCAACTCATCCCACCCCCTCTTCTTCTCCTTCAAATCCTCCATCGACTGAAACAAAAAAGAATCCCCAAAACTGTGACATCGCTGCTCTCTCTCTACAACTCATCGAAGCCATAGCCGTTTCTCCTCCTTCAACTTCTGTGACATCGCCGCCTTCTTCTTCAACTTCTGGCGATGTCGCCGCCGGCCCAACACCATAGCCGACATCTATTCACTTTTTCAATTTTCCCCCAATGTCTTTATTCCCTCTCTCTCTCTATATATATATCCTTTTCTCCCCGGTAGATCTATGCTATGGGTTGGGGCTCTAGCAATCGATCTGCACACAGGAGCCGAGCGGTAGGCGACGATGCCATTGACGGCGGCGGTGCCCCAAATTTTGGAGGAGATTTCGAAGGTGGCCTGGAATTTTGGGGGGGAGAGGGATTTTCATTTTTATTCAATAGATCTGCTTTTTCACTAAAGATTTGAGGTTTTTTTTTTATCGTTGTTTGTTGATGGTGATGGAGGAATTTGGTGAGATTCCGTCGATGAAATGGTGATGGAATTTGGTTGCCTGGAATGGTGATGGAAGAAGACCGGCGATGGTGAGATTTTGGCTCGGCGGCTCAACGGTCTCTTTCGCTGTCGCCGGAAAACACAAGATAGGGGGCCACCTTAATAAAAATAATAAAAAAAATTTAAAAACTAATGGTGTTAAGCACCGTTAAAACGTGGGGGGGGGAATTGGTTCGATTTTGCCACGTTGAAATAGTAAACAACGCTTACCCTAACTATAGGGTCTTGTACGCGATAGGGACGCCATCGATAGGGGGTATTTGGTACTTAACCCTAAAATATAATAAAAATAATATTGTAAAAAAAATAATGAGAGAAGGAATAGAAAAATAGAAGGATAAAAGGAGGGAAAACTCTCTCTGTCCCTGAAATATAATTCTAAGATGAAGCGACACAAGTTTTAATAAAAGTTGTCGTGTATTTGATGAGTATAGAAGTGGTCTTACAAATACGAGAAAATAATGATCTAAAAAGTGATGTTAGCGACTAATGGACCAATTAAAATTAAAAGTGGTCCATTTGTGACAATTGGTGTAAATATGTGAGAATCGTAAGAGTAATACTTACTGGAATTATTTTTAGAAATTGATTAGAAAGATACTTTGAAACGAACGAAAGTGAAAATAAATCAAGATGTTTTAGAGACGGAGAGTATAATATAAATTTTTAAATAAAAACTTTAATCAAGAAATTGAACAGGAAACAAAATACTTTAATCCCTGATAAAAAAAGAGGTACTTTCAAGTATTTATATTTCTTTCTCCCATTCAATAGAGTATATATGAATGAAATCATATAAATATTCAAATTTTAGATAGTATGTAGTACCAAATCTAGGCTACATATTTTATTTATGTGGACACATAAAATCGATATACATGGTAGAGATATTTTAAGACAAAAAATACGGGTGATACTATTATCCCGTAAAAATAATATGTCAAGAAGGCAGTCATCGCGCCCTGACCATGATCTTGTAAGAGGCGCCCTTGCGCTGGCTGGTGGTGTTATGCATATATTGTGTTCAACTACCTGTATATCTACGTTTAACAATATGCATGCATATGTTTTCTAATCACATAACCCCGCGCCTGCACCAAGGGATGCTCACGCCCCCGGGTGTGCCCGCACCGGGTGGTACTAGTGTCAAAGTATGCATATTTGGGCTACCGTGAGAAAACATCTTAAAATAAGAAATAAGATTAGTTTTCAATGTATGAATTTTATGTGGAACACGTATGAATTTGTTGTATAAATGTATGAATTGTGAAAAATAAATTTTTGCTATCTTTGGGGTTCGAACTCAAGACCATAAATCCATCCAACAGGGTTACGAATCAACCCTAGATCTTGATGATCTAAGGGCTAAAAATGATTCTTATTTTATATCTTAAGAAGTGTACTTGTTTTAGCCATCCCCTATCTATCTATATATACATATATATATATATATATATATATATATATATATATATAGGGTGTGGTTCTAGAGAGAACTACATTATTTGTGAGAACGTGAGAACCATCAAATATAATGCATTCACTGTTAAAGTTAATGCATTCGAAAAATAAAAAAAATTGCTCCCTTCAGGATTCGAACCCAGGATCTGCATTCATCCAACAAGATGATACATCCACCGTAGATCTTGATGATCGAATGGCTGAAAATAGTTCTCCGTTCTTTTTTTATTTATGGTTCTTTCTTGAACCTCTCCCTATATATATATATATATATATATATATATAGGGGAAGGCTAAAATAAGAACGCTTCTTAAAATATAAATTAGGAACCATTTTCAGCCCTTAGATCATCAAGATCTACGGTTGATTCATCACCTTATTGGATAAATTCATGGTCCTGAGTTCGAATCCCAAAGGTAGCAAAAAATTATTTTTCGCAATTCATGCCTTTATACAGTTTATTCATGCGTGTTATACATAAAATTCATGCATTTTTGCTGGTTCGTAATTCTTACAATAAGGGTGGTTTATTGAATAACCGTCCCCTATATATATATATATATATATATATATATATATATATGTGTGTGTTTGTGTGTGTTTTAAAAATATGCATATTTATGTTCAATATTATGCATATTATAAAAAAGGGTTAAGTACCAAATACCCCCCCAATGTTGGGGCCCCTATCGCGTATAGTACCCTATAGTCAGGGTCCGCGCTGTTTACTACCTCAACGTGGCTAAACCTAAGCAAATCCCCCCCCCCTCAAATACCAAATACCCCCCTGCATTAAGTCACCGTTGGGGGGGTATTTGGTACTTAATACCTGACTATAGGGTCCTATACGCGATAGGGGCCCAACGTTGGGGGGGGGATTTGCTTAGGTTTAGCCACGTTGAGGTAGTAAACAGCGCGGACCCTGACTATAGGGTCCTATACGCGATAGGGGCCCCAACGTTGGGGGGGTATTTGGTACTTAACCCTATAAAAAATTAACAAATACGTACCCTTAGTAAGGGCGCTACTGTAGTAGAATATTTACGAGACAAAAATGCTCCTCCTTGTATTTTGTTTTAGAATATCTCTATCATATGTCGTGTTTTTAGATATGATAGAATATCTCTATCATCTCATATTATGCATATTTTTATGAGACATAGTGAGTACTTTTTTTTGTCATTTTGCATACTCGCCCATTTTTCAGCTAATTTTTATGCCTGAAACGATGTTGTTTACATCCAACTATACAATATGAAATAGTTTTATTTTTTCACACGGTTATATTTATACCACACGAGTATATTTATGCGGTTATATGCCTTGCCACCACACCTAAAAATGAGAATGTATGTAAAATGAGAGGAAAAAAAAAAACTCTGTCTGTCTCTCGAAAGTTTACCTCAAGGAGATCGGCACGGGATTGGAAAGAGGATTGAATTTGGATGAGAAAGAACTTGTTGTAAGTTATATTCATTTCTTTTTTCAAATATTGGCATGTATTCATTTTTCTAATTATACTAATTTATTCATATACAATTATTCTTGTTGTAGGAATATAAAAATTACAAAGGTGGAACTTCTGATACAAAGTCCTTTTGAATATTTATTTGGAGAAAGTCCTGATGAATGAAAAAGTTGAAATTGATTTGTTTATGTATTGGAAAGATCATGCATCTTGCTTTGGTGAACTTTATAGGATGGCATGTGATGTGCTTAGCATTCTCATAACAACGGTGACATTATATTCTTCCTTTAGTATTGGAGCACATGTTTTGAACAAATACAGGAATAGGCTTCTTCCCTAAAAACTTCAACCTCTTATTTGCACACGTAATTGGTTACATGGATATTATGATGGTAATATTTTCTTTTTGTTATCAAGTTCTAAATTATCAAATTATATTACTCACTCCATCCACGATATCGTTTCCACTTTGTGGAAGGCACGAATTTTAAGAAAATGATGGATAGTAGCGGGTATTATTGTAAGTGGAGTTTGGGAGCGGACGGAGGGATTATATTTTAATTTTATATTTTTTCAATAGATGGTGAAGACTATGAGCAAGAAGTCAATGATCAAGTTGAAGCTCCAAAGGTTATCAATGTTGAAGAAGAGTGTTACCGAAGTGTTTAGACTTTATATTTATTTTTGAGATGCTCTGATTCTGTGAGGTCAAACTATTGTTCAATATTTTTTTGTTCTTTTTTTAAACAAAGTCGAACATTTTATTGTTATTTTAAATGTTATGTAATCTTGACTTCTTTTCTTCAATATTTTATATTTTATGCTTGCCATTTAATTATATTTTTAATTTCTATGTATATTTGTTAAATTATATATTAGATCATTAAGAATAATAAAATACAAATGATAATTTTATTTTAAGAGTTCAATTTTAAGATAACCATTTTGAACAGTAAAACACAATATTTGACAACTCATCTAAAAAACACAAATTTTGCCATTTTTTTTTAATGTTTTAAGATTGTTTTGCCCTTAATTATGACGGACCGGATTCGAGTTTGCACGCGGGTTAGGTACACTTGGCACTATTATATTAGTGCCAAAAGTACCAACATGAAAAGAAAAGAAAAACCTAAGTAAATTGGTACTTTTTGCACAAATGACAATATTAGTGTCAAGAGTGCCAACAATTTTTTTTTTTTAAAAAAAACAAGTACATTAATACTTTTGGCACAAATGGTAATTTTAGTGCCAAAAGTACCATTTGATAATTAAACCCTAAATGAGGAATCTAAATCCTTAATGGAGAATGTAAACCATAAATGAGGATCCTAAATCCTGAATGAGAAATCTAAACCCTAAATGGAACTATTGGCACTAATATGGTCACTAGTACCATTCGAGCATGACACTATTGGCTCTAATAGTGTCAAGTGTATCAATTTACTTGATTTTTTTTTGTTGGTACTTTTAGCACTAATAGTACCAAGTGTACCTAACCTGCGCAAACCCAAATCTGGTTTGCCCTAATTAAGGGCAAAACAATCCTAAAAAGTTAAAAATGGCCATTTTTTTTTCTTCAAATCACTGGCCAAAATTTGTGTTTCCTTCTTCAAAATGGTCACGCAGATGTATTGTTTCTTATTTTTAAGTCTTTAACCCGTTTAGGCTGATAGGCTAGTCCGAAATCCTAATGTTTAGGGTTAGGGTTGAAAATTTGTAACCCGATAAAAATTTCAGCCCAATTAGCTCACACCCTATTAATCCAAAATCCAATAAGGTTGGCCCAAAATTCGGTGGGCTGACACGATTGACATTCTTAGTTGTAATTGTAAAATTGATGACGTGATCATGTATAAATATAGAAAATTAGAACAAATTTTTTGAGGACATTAAAAAAATTGAGGCAAATTTTTTTAGGACGAAGTGAGTAAAAATGAAATAGTTTTAATGTAAATTTTAAATTTATGCGTTAAAGGAGAATTTTGTCGAAAATTTGGTAATAAGAAAGTGAACCCAATACTCGAAATCAAAATAATGTTGTTGGGTGTCGAAGTTGGAAGGAACGAAACAAAAGAAAAGAGCGTGATAGTGACGTGAGATCAACTGTCAAGGGTATTTATGGGAAGACACACAGAAGGAAGGCGCGAAACCAATGGCTCCTGATTCAACTTTCCATAAACATCAAATTTATACGTTCTCCGATTCAATTCTCTCTCTCTGGCTTTTGCCTCAGAAAAACAAACACCACATATACCGCAATTTGTAAGATGTCGTGGCTCCGATCGGCCGTGAATAAGGCGGTGGAAGTCGGTGGCCAAAACAGCGTTAGCCGCGTCGTGCGAAGCTATGCTGGCACCGTCGTCAATACCGCTCTGTTCCTAGATAACTCTGTATTATTCGATCGCTAATCTTCATACGTGAATGTTCTCTGTTAATTCAACGCTGTGATCCGATTTGCTTGCTGCAACAAAAGAATATCTGTAGCCCTACGATTGAATACCATAATTTAGGAGAACTTGCTCAATATTGTAAAGAAATTGAGATTGAAAAGGAGGGGCATCCGGATTCTCATATGTGCAGTGTAATAGATGTCCCTGAAGACCTTAGCATTTCCATTTGTTATAAGATCGATTATTGAGTATGAACTTATTTGTATGTTTGATTCTGCATATGGTTTTACTGATATATTTCAATGTCTCTGGTATTATTAACATGTTGGATCAGGACTCATGTTTAAATTCTGTGTTTAGAACGACAATTACTATGCTCTAACCTGCGTTAGATTAATGGAACTAATTAGATTTCTTTTATTATCAAAACTGAGTTTATTTTGCCAAATCCCTCAAACAAAAGCTTGGTGGTTGCTTACTACAATATGATTAATCATATCGTTTATCAACTTGAATTGTGCTTGAACTTTGATTAATAATAATTTAATATTTTTCTATGTACTTATTAATGAGCAAATGTCCGTTATATGTATTTTTATTTGTAACCTACATCTTGCTTGTTTGGTTCTTCTCATACGTATACCTTCTACATTTAGATAAACAGACTTAAAACTCAATGTGAATATGTTTCTTCCATCGGTCTACAAAGAATTTCTTTACATCCATCTTCTTCTGGAATAAGTTAAGGCAGTATTGACACTATTCTCTTCAATTTGCTGATACTGAAGGGTGCTCGGAATTTCCAAAGCTATAAGCTTGCAGTAAAGCGACTAGAAGAAGTATCTGTTTCTTGTAAGGGAGTAGAAAGAGTTCAGTTATTAGGAAGGTGGTTAGTTGCCTTGAAACAGATAGAGATACTTAATGAAGCTGCCGACACCGACCATAGTCCCAAGCCAACTGTGGTATGTTTTTGGTAAAACTTCACCTTTTGCTCCTTTTGAGATTCTTAGATATTGAATTTTCACTTATGAGAGCTTTTAAAATCTTTTTTCATGTAAAGTTTTAAGATCCTCAAAGAGTGTTGATTAGACACATCACAGGCTCACAGCCATCTTCTTGGACGCAGAGAAATTCATGAAATTTCTGTTATACACTGATTCTTTTAGAAAATATTCAAGTTTTTTAATTAGTTGGCCAAGATAGTACAAATAACTGTCAGTTTATAAATACAAGTTGCATTTGATTAGACCACCTCAGCCATCTTCATTTGCATTTGATTAGTACATGGAATTTCTTTTTTCACAAATTCTTCCAGAAAATAATTCAAGTTTCTAGTTTGGCCAGTTTAAAAAACTATAAGCTGTTTAAACCTCAAACTCTTGAAAAATAGATCTTTCTTTTTTACTCTAGCAAGATCTGCTCCTAACTACGTGAATTGTAATGTCTTATTATATTTATAATGTATAATATATATAGCTTTATTCTTATATGCATCCTATCAGTGACAGATACCTTTTGTGCTCACTTCAGTCTCAAAGCTTTGCTAGACATGATTCACTCTTGGTCTGAGTTGTATACGGCCACAATATGTGTCATAAGAAAATCCATTTAACATGATGTATGTATCACATTAGTCACTTGTATGTAGTTTTTCACAGGTTATGTATTATGATCCTGATCTTGGGGGAGAACCAATGAATTTCCGTGATGTGTTCCTTCAAAGTCAAGCTCTTGAGGGCATTACACTGTCTTTGGTAAGTGCAAAAATTTCATTTCCATAATCTTTGAGCTCCTGAAAATTGCCTACTTGTGATCATCTTTGTTTTGTTTTGTTCTGTAGATGATTTTTAATTTCCTTATTATGTTTTTCATCTTCAAGTCCTATATTCTGCGCTAAGCTGTATGATGTTTTCTCTGTAATAGCTGGACGCCAATCAAGATGATTCTTTTGTTTCTATGACACAGATTCTTGAGGAACCCAATCAAGAGGAACTTTCTTTGCTTCAGGGGATATTCAGGTTAATTTGAGAGTGTCTCACGTGCTTAACTGTTTTTACATGCGTTTGCTTTCGTACTTTGTTTCCTGTGTTATAGAAGATTACAAAAAAGAAGCATGAGACCCCCCCCCCCATCTCTTTCAGGCTCAGTCTCATGGGTGGAAGAGAAGCTCTTGATGTGACAGTGAGCAGTGTACAAGATTTAGCTAAAGCCTTCTCGACCTACAATGAAGAAGTACTGGTATAAATTGCATGATTATTGTTAAGTCATCCTTGTAATGATGGAATATTGGTAATGATGGAGCTTCTTGAACATATTTTTTATCTTTCTTTTTTCTAATTCCAGGCAAAGAGGACAGAGTTGCTTCAATTTGTACAAGATGCTATGTCTGGACTGAAAGTAAATGCTGAGATAGTAAGGTGGTTGGGGGTATACCTCCCGCATTTTCATTGATTAGCTTCACTTTAAGCTATAGCATATATTGTACAGGTAGGATGAATATTAGACATGGAATCTCAAACTGGTCTCTCTGCTAAAGCAAGGCACTGAGGGCATTAAATTTGCAATGACTGAGTTCTACATGCTATATTATAGAAATCTAGTCTCCTTCAGTAGGGCAAAGCTTGAATAAATCTGACCCACTGGTTACTAAAATGTGAAACGAGTATTCCCCTTATGCGCAAGTTAGTTATAGATGTCATTTTCTTTTAAAGGTTAAGTGAATTCTGAAGACTTCCCCAGAACAAATCAGAAAGCGTTAATGGAGGTTCATACCTTAAAAGTTAAGCAACTACAGCTCATCTTAAGGCTTCTTTAACTCTATTCCTTGACCTCTTTAAACCACTTCAAGACATTTCTTTTTTACCTTAAAAAGAGATGAATCTGTAAAACTACTGGCTATCAGAATTAAGAGAAATCCTGAGAAACCACGGGATCCTTTTACATGACTTTACTTCGTTTATTTTATTTCCGGGGCAATCATCTGGAAGATACTTGTTTTCCGGACAAATTAATGTACTCTGATTAGTTGTGAATGCCACTTTCCAACTTCTTGAGTAGAGTAATTTCCATCTTCTTAGATCTTCTTTAGACCTTTGATTTTTAATATGAAGTTACTGTTTTAATTATTTCTCTATATGTCTTCTTTGCTCTCAGAATAGATTCTGAACTCTCAAGTATACATAAAAGACTACATGGTATGAAAAACGAGCTATCGTCTGAAAAATCATATGAGATGTCGAAGGAGGTAAGGTGGTTTTCCATTATAATTGTTAAAGATAGAAGACAGTTATTTAAATTTAAAGCTCAATATTGCACATTTGGTGATTGAGCTATATTTGAAAAATATTATCCTAATGGAGCATAGCATGAAAGCAGTTATAAATATGATATTTTATCTTGTAAAACTTGCACTTTATACTGATGATGCAAACTCAGGTGAACTTGATCTTTAGTGGCGGATTACTGTTGCTAAAATTTTCTCATGAGTGATCTATCCTTAGCATTACAGAACTTGAGCCATTTACTAATGCTATCTGTTCTTGGCAATTCATCCACTAATATTCATTTCCCTCCACTAGACCTAACTTTAAGATTCTAGCTAACTGGAGATGGTCAATATGGATCCCTATGTTGGGGCTGAACTTTGGCCTAATAATGCTTATATAAATAATTACGAATACCCTGAGCATTTTATTCTCTAGAGATGGCTGCTGGAGAAATGCTGAATTTTTTAATTATTCATGAAATTTATGAAGTTGAGTAATCTTTTTCTGTTCTTGCAGTGTCTGAATGAAGCACTCGCACATGTTAGATCTTGTTCCAGATTGGTGGAGCTTCTATCGCGTAAGAAATTAATAATGCAAAATGGGGATTCTGTAGCAGCACACAAACAAAAGGTGTTTCTCATGATTCTGTTGCTAATCTATTTGGAAGAGATTGGCGAGTCACATTCAAGATCAAATGAAATTACCATATGAATCTGTAATACTAGAACACCTTAACTATTGCATCAATCACCAATCCCAGCTCAAGCCCGGCAAGACCATGATGAACTCACCGAACAACCTCAAAATACAAATGCTCATGTGCAGATAGAGGGCGAGACGACTAAAAGAAAGGAAATGAATTGATTGTATTACTAACTCAAGATATAATATTCAATGCTTGTTACAACAGCTTCTTAGTGTTTACATCATGCTAACTCCACAACCGCTGTCCTCTAACAAGTTGTGCCACCTGTCGCTCATTCATTCACTCACTCTTCCCTACGTCTAACTAATCGTATCTTCTGTTGTTCCTTCCCATGCAATGCATGCAGTGCATTCCATGACAGAACCAATATAAAGCATATGTGAGATGAACCTGAACTCTAGTTTTAAGAGTTGGTTTGAAAGTGAAGAGTTTTTTAAATTATGTCAAAATAATTGCATCATCTGAAAATAATGAGTATAATCATTTTAGTCTTACTTGCTCAGCATTACTTTTCATCTTTGCCATGCATTTAATTATCGTGCAGGTTGAAAAGCTAAAAGTATTGTCAGAATCTCTGGCAAGCTCTGCATCACAAGCTGAAAGGCGCATTTTAGATAATAGGTTTGTATTTTTTTTTACTGTCTGTATTACTTGGACGTTTTATCGTCCGAATGCAAACACAAAGACAATATGATGCTCCAGGATATCAGTAAGAAGGATTTGCACAATGAAAAGATGTATCGAGTTGAGAGTTGTCAACGAGTCATCATCTTTTCATTCTGCATTAAACCTTCGGACATTTACGGCAGTCATTATAATATTGATAGAAAGATTGATGTGTCAGCTAGCAGTGAAATGTAGCTTTCTCACATGTTAAAAACTCTGCAGACAAATCGTTCTCTTATATGCTCATTTGTTCCTTAACAGATTACAAAAAGAAGAAGCTCTTAAATTTCGTGTCACTAAGGCCGATGAAGTAATCCAGATCGAGAAGGTAAAGTGTCAAGCAACAACTGTCTGCTGATAGAAATAAATTGTTTGGCGGCTTGCAGTTTTATAATCATTTTTTTCCTTGGTAAATGGATGTGAAGCTTCTAGTTTGTTATTGCTGCCTAGATGTTTCCTTGCCCTGCATAATCTTTATAAACACCGATTACTTTTATTAATCGTAATTATTAGTTAAAATGTTGTGGTCTTTTGTCATGGACTTGATTTTGTTATCTTTTACTTGTATGCATTATTTCTGTAATTGTATGATTCCCAAATCTGTGGTTTTCTGTATTCAATAGGTTTTTCTCTTCTCAGTCATCCGTTTGTCAAACATTTTGTAATAATTTTTATCCTGTGAAGATGAAACAGAACCTTTTCCTCTAGGTTTTTACGTTTTGTGAAGTAAGTGTTGATTATGCTTGTCATCTGCGTAGAAAAGGACATCTGCACTCTAAAGATATTATGCACAAAAACTTTGATAATTTATCCCATTGTATCACGGTGACATGGTTGACTTAGATGTCGTTTCCCAGGAATTGCATGATGAAATCAAATCTCTTCAAAAGAGAAAAGATGATCTTGAAGAAGAGCTGAAACAGGTATGTAATTTCCTTTCTTCTCCTATATGTTTTTAATTCAATTTTTCTCATGGATGTTTCTTCTTCTAGAACGTTACGATCCTAAAGATTCTACAGAAGTAGTGTGTTAAACAAACATCAATAACCAGAGAATGCTGTAAACCTAACTACAAACCTTGATACATTTAGTGTTTCTTTTTAAAATTTAGTCAACCAACTAAATATCCAGAGATGCATCTATATGTGAAAGAACTTAAAGAAAATTCCTAAAATTGAAGCATAAGAAAGCTTAGATAATATGCTATGATTTTGAAAATCTATGAACCACAGTCATTTGAATCAGTACTTGTTTGAAGATTCTGTCCGGATAATGCAAGAATGTCTTGTGAACATCTTTTTCCATCTCGGGCAATGGTATTGATCCTAATGAGTTCATATGTAGGTTACGGCTGCCTTGTCATCTGCTCATTCCCGCCTTCACAATGCCAAGGAAGAAAGAGATCAATTTGAAGATGCTAGTAATCAGATTATGCAGCATTTCAGCGTGAGGGTAAGAGCTTTTCTGCAAGCTAGGATAATTTAAAGGCTGAAACAATTTCTTCATAGTGAGATTATGTGTGTGTTGCATAACTTCTAAAGTGATGATACTACTCAGGATGAAGAGCTTGCAAAATGTATAGCTTCATACAGAGCAGAAGCAAAAGTTTGCAACACATTCATCAATTTTCTTGAAAGCACCTGGGCTTTCAAGTCGTCATGTGTCGTGAAAAAGAAGAAGCTGGTCAAGTACTGCTTCACTAGTCCCTATTATCCTTTTTCCTGAAATATATTGCTGCTCTCCTGTTTTAATCTGAAACTAAATATTAGTATCAAATTTTTAGTGATGAGCTACAAAGGCACGAAGAGTACTTTATGAATTGGGCTACAGGCATTTTAGAGGCATTCAAGGTATTCAACAGTGCTTTCACAATGTTTCTGAACACTTGTATATGATCTGAATAATCTGGGTCAACCAGGACGAAATGGGGCCTTGTCTTTCTTCATTCTACGAGCTTGTGGACGAACTGATAAGGTATTTTCTTAATTAATTTGGAATATGATCTCAACCAAAGCACGTACTTATCTAATATCCAGTTCTGGCAGGTTAGATGAGGTAACTGGCACTGACGGGAAAAATGATGCAATCGGTTCAAGGAAGAAGCTCCAGAAACAATACCAGACTCTGGAAACCAAGGTAAAATAAATATGCAGATTCTACTAGAATAGGGTGCAATAACGCACCTCATCTTTTCATTTGCTGATTACCATGTAGATGAAACTTACATTCAGCTTAGTGGAACGCATTAAGACACAGTATTCCATTCATCAAACCAAGGATTCAAGGTGAATGATTTTATTCTTGTTGCTTCAAACTTGTAACTGAGAGAAGAGACATGACTCATTCATTATTCTTGCCAGAATAAGTGATGGAAGATTGAAACAACTGTTGGATGCACTTGACAAGATCAAACATGAATTCGAATCCATGGAGAGGCCAACTTTGCTACCAGAGACGCCTCCAAGGGCGCGGATCCCAGGACTTCCGTTCCTGTCAAGACAGGTGTCGAGAGTTGAATATAGTCCTAAATCAAAGTATGAGAATGAGGCACAAAGAAGGATGCCGCCATTGCCTTTCAATCCAGTTGTTCCTATTCCTTTGGTTCGTAGTCTGTCTACCAGAATACCGGAGACGAGAGAGAGAGAGGTGGAACATCTAGACTCTTTTGGAATTAACCGCACCAGGTCTTCGGATGCAGAGGCACAACTGTCTAAGTTGAAGTGGGAGTTGGAGCTGGAGCTTGAGGATCATAGCATTAGCAATTCAATGGAGGGGATTATTGATGATTGGGAGTTTGATGAAAAATTTGACAAAGAACCAAGAAAGAGTATATAATAATCAAGCACTCCAATCATCATAATCAGGCCCATGACTTTGATCAAGCTTCAAGGTTGGATAAGGGTCTATTATGTTGTATAATTCCACTTCAAAGGCCATGTTTCTTCCATTGAAATTTCACCATGAAAATATGTTGGTGAAATTCTTGGATTTTGAGTGCCACATTTTTTTGATACAGTTCAAAAGAGAGGTCCATTGTGGGGTAGTAGAGATATTATTCTGGCCATTGCTGTCTGTTAGATAAATTAAGCATGTGAAGGTGCTCATCTTAATTTGTACAGGATATGTATAGATGCATACCTTACTATGTGAAGGTAATTTTTTTTTTTTTAACTTTCTTTTATTAAGTTTAATTTTGGGGTTTTGAGAGTTACATTTGTAAATCTTGAGGGGAGTTTGTATCGTTTTGCTATATTTTTTTGTGACAATCACATTTGTTTCTTGCATTTAATGTTCACTGAGCAAATACTACTATCTATAAGATGGCAGGAGGTATAAATTATCTGTAGGCAGAAATTATTTCATTTGTAACAATATATTCTATATCTATTATCTAATGTAATGGGTGGAGCTGTGGAAGGAAAAAAAAAAAGGTGCTCAAACCCCATAAATATGCAAGTTTCGTTTTCAACACTCTTTCTTAATTCTTTATTTTATTAACTCTCATGTCTATCTCGAAAATCAGATTGTTTGCATCCTATTCCTATGCTGCGTACCACAAAAGCATCTCAGACTTACTATAATCAAATTAAATATATTAGACTTTGACAAATTTTATGCCATATGGTCTTCGAGAATTACACCATGGATATCAACATTGACAAATGCCTTAATTCTTTTTAAATTTTGAAGTCCACATAAGAGAATGTAAGTATCGAAACATCAAAAGTTTATGATTTTATACGATGGAAAATATATAATTTTCCAAGGTGCAGAGGGACCCTGGCGAGGCCAACACTTTCTCCACAATAGAAACATGTAAAAAAATAAAATAAATTTGAATCAATATACACAATATATTATATTTCCAGTTACATTTAGAGGCCAATAGAATTGGGCCACATCAGAAAAGGAGCTCAGAGTATTCCCTTTTTAAATATGTCAGATGACATGTGATACATCTGATGGACTACAGTCAATCAAATATTTTCTACCTTTCTATTGAGAAAAATTGAAAGGAGGTTTTCATGAGTTAAAAGAGAAGAAAAGAAAATGGAAGAAGAAAACAAAGAAACCCTTCTTCAATAGACAGATTGAAAGGAGGTTTTCATGAGTTAAAAGAAAAGAAAATAGAAGAAGAAAACAAAGAAACCCTTCTTACATATCATAAATATTTAGTTTAGGGTAGTCATAGTCATGGACTCAGAGAAAGATTACCACAAAAGTCACAAAGAAAGCAAACAAAAATGCCTCGATCTTTGGATGCATATAAATTATTCAATTTCAAGTATGTTACAGGACAAGAGAGAAATGCTGAACCCAAGGGTAGTTTATATGGGAAATAGGGTAAAATTATAAAATAAATGAAGTTTTGAATTTGATATCTCAAAGCTAGTAAAAAAAAAATAGAGGTAACAATCAATATGCCTGTGTGGACGACAAGTTTTAATGAAAAGTTTGGATCAGATATCAAAATCCTTAATGATGAATGATCCAAGGTGATGTAAGATTTTTAGAAAAACTTAATTGGTAAGGACTTGTAAGAGTTTCTCTTAAAAAAAGGACTTTTAAGAGTCAAATCTAATATTTTATACGCTTCTGGTCCAGGGAGAATTTGTTTGGGACAAAATGACATGCACCATTTTTAAAAGATAAAATATAAAAAATATTCATTATTTATAAAATAACACAATGTGCAATTGGTTTCAGAATGACACTACTTCATTCGGAAAATGATATTTGAACATTTCTGAATGACACTACTTCAACATACAAATGATTCTTGAACTTCAAGTGTCATTTGTATGTTGAAGTAGTATCATTCAGAAACCAGTTGCACGGGAGAGTGCCTCATAAAATAATAAATTATATTCATTTTTTCCTAAAAAAGTTACATTCATTTAGGACATTTTTACCCTTATGTATCATTCGCGCATTGCTCAACATTGAAGCGCCGAGCACTCAAGTGTCGAGTGTCGAGCATCAAGAATCAAGCAATAATTAATTTGGACACCTCGAGCATCAAGCGTCGAGTATCGCGTGTCGAGCATCGAACGTCGAGACATTGAGTATCGAGCAACTGAGTGTCGAGCACTAAACCAACAAGGCAGAGGTGTCGAGCGTCGAGCAATATTTCACTTTGAATTATTGCTTGACATTAAGTGTCGAGCAACTGAGCATCGAGCACTGAACCGTCGAGAACTGAACCGACGAGGCGGAGAAACGGCGCCGGCGCGACTTGGCGTGGCGAGGTGCGATGAGGCGGAGCCGCGGCGAGGCGAGGCACGACGACCTGGAAAGAAAGAAAGAGAGGTGCGACGCGACAGAGGCAGATCTGAGAGACAAGGTGCGACGCGACAAATCTGAAAGGCGAGGGCGGCGCGGCGCGACGAGAAGGTGAAGCGAAACGGAGAGGCTGAAGGGGGAGGTAGTGGAGAGAGAGAGAGAGAGAGAGAAGAGGGCGGTGCAGCTGCGCGGTTGGGCGGAGGAAAAGCTCAGGGGCAAGGCAAAGGTTGGACGGAAGAGAGATTGATGGGAGGTCGCAGCAGAGGCACGATGTAGTTGGGCGGAGAGGGGAAGCGGTGGAGAGAGAGAGAGAGAGAGAGAATAGGGCGGTGCGGCTGGACGATTGGACGAAGGAGAGGTTGAGGCAGGAGGCAGCGACGGAGGCGCGGTGCAGCTAGGCAGAGAGGGGAGGCGGTGGAGATAGAAGAGGGAAGGGGATGGGACTTGTTTGGAATTTTTTTTTTTTAAGGGTATAAATGTCAAGTTTTTCAAAAAATTGGTGATATGCCACAATTTCCTTTTTCATCCGTCCACAAAAAATATGTCACATTCATTTTTAGTAATAGGGTCCACAACATTCCACTCACATTTAAAGTGGGACCCTTACTCCACTACCAATTTCACTAACATTTTATTAAAACTCGTGTCGAAAGTAGAGTGACATATCTTTGGTGGACGGATGAAATATTATTTATATGTTTTAGTTTGTATGGTATTTTTTTATTTTTATCTTTGAAGATGGGTAAAACCTACAATTAACCTTATTTTATCATTAGATTTTATTCCCTGGTTTATTTGCTTTGCCTTGTGCCCAATTTCAGTTCATTGTCGTATCTTTGTTTTTTTTACATGAATATTGAGTGCGTATTTTTGTTGAACAAATTATGATTTTATTTGTCAGTTTCTATTGATCACTATATTCTACAATTACACTGGAGTATATAATTACAGTTTCTGTCAGTAATAAAATAGCGATCATATGTTTTATTTATTTTTACTGCTAAACATACCACATACAATAAAATACCACATACAATTCACTCGCAACGAAAATAACACGCTTATTCCACTCATACGTATTCAACCAATTTATTAAAACTTTTTTTTATTTCCAAATAAATATACATTTTAGAAACAAAGGAAGTATTTAGGTATATTCTCCCTATACCCTTACCTCAAGTGACTTGCTCCGAAACCAATAATGCCCATATTTTAACCAAGTCAGGCACTACATCTATAAAAATTATAAATATGATATGTATTTATTTTTGTTGTTTAATTTATAGCTAGAGTCAAAATTTTGATCAATAAAATGTGATGTTTTTTGTAATTGCCAAGTTACTTAACAATGAGCCACATCACCCTCAGTTGACTGGAATTTTAACTTGAACTATAAATTAAACAATGAAAATAAATATAAATTATATTTATAATTTTTATAAATTTAAGCTAAAAAATCACCACATACTCAAAGTTTTAACTACTCCTATTTTGTAATAAAAACCCTTAATTCTTCCCGTTGAGATGTTTTTTCTTAAAATGCAAATGGTCAAAAAAAGAAAAAAATTTAGTTTCGAGGAATGGGCAGCTGAGCTGCTAACCAATTTAAGTATTTTGCAGCAGACAAAGTAGTGTGATGTTGCAGAAGACACTGCTATTCAAATTATTCAACCTCTCGTTTAAAACGGAAATTACATAATCCCAAGAGCTGTTCAGTTTTTAGGCTTTGTATACCCTACGTCGCCACATTCTACGCACTGTCGTAGATGGACTGACACGTGTTCTCTCTGGGTTAAGCAAAAGTATAAAACAAATAAGAAAACAAGTTATAAAATAGATAGAACACGTGTCAGTCCATCTACGACAGTGCGTAGAATGTGGCGACGTAGGGTAGACAAAACCCAGTTTTTAGGTGCTCAATGAAATACTTGTAGTATTTATTAATCTAAAGCATTATGCATGTTTTATCCATTTTTGGGAAGTATATTATTTGAAATATGCCATTTTAATGTTGTAATAGTATTTCCATAGAAAAAGAAAGGAAAAAAGCAAAAAAAATCTGACATTTGGTCATGAGTTATCATGCTTTTTCCTCACTGACTACTTGGCATCATCCTTCCTTTAAAGGATGCTCTCTCATCTCATTCTTTCTTCTGAGAGAGAGAGAGAGAGATGGAGAGAGAGAGAATAGTTTCCATATGTGAAGATGAAGATGAAGAGTACATAGAGATGGAGCTGAGCTCATCATCAGCAAGCATAGAATTCGAGTTCCAAATGCCCGCCGCCACGGCCTCCCCCGCCGACCACCTCTTCCACAAAGGCAAACTCCTCCCACTCTACCTCCTCCCCTCCACCCCACCGGAATCCGACGACGACTTCTTCTTCGAACTCAACACCTTCATCCACCACCACCCCACCCCCAAAATCTCCTCGCCTAAGGCTAAGAAGCGCTCCATTCTCGCCCACAAACTCAAAGCTTACCTCAAATCGCTCTTCCTCAAATCCGGCAAGCACAAGCCCAGCGCCGACACGGCGAGGAGGTCCTTCTCCAGCGCCGTGAAGCGCGTGTCGTCGTCTTCCTCCAACTCTTCCTGTGTGTCAGCGTCGTCTTCTTTCTCGCTCTCGCAAGACCTGCAGTGCCTCAGGAGGACCAGCAGCGCCACTGAGACGGAGGGTTCCATCGAAGCCGCCATTGCTCATTGCAAGAAATCTCACCACATTTTTTGAGATTTACTCCATTTCTTTTACTGTATATATACTTGTCCTGTGTTTATGGTGTTTGAATAAAACACAAGTTTGTCGCAGTTTCTTCATATACTACTATTCAAATCTTTTCAGTAAGTACAACTTTTGACGCACATATTTTGTCTAAGTGGGACTCCAAAACTTTTCAGTTGTTGCTTTATTATATAATAACGCCATTTTCATATTCATTTTTGGCAGTAATCACATTCAAATTTGTTGGGAAATATATACAAATAATTCCACCCATTATCAAATCGAAAGCAATATCAAAGATATAAATTATCTAAGACGGGAAAAATAATGACACTGATATTTAACGTGGTTCGGCCAAACTGCCTACGTCCACGGACCCACCCCAATATATTAGAGAATCTCACAAAATGAGGAGTACAACAATACCACACTGTATTTTGTATCTTGCCTACACAGAGGCTATCTCTCGACTCACTTTTATCACTCGTGTTTAACTTCCACACTGAAGTTTTCTCTCACAATATTTTCTCACTCTCTAACACTTCTTTCACAAGACTTCTTTTGTGAATTTGGGATACACTTCAAGCTGCTGCGATGCACCCATTTATAGCCTCCATGTTTGTTGATTCCACCTCACATCCCAACTTTCTCAAAGTTGATTCCACCTCACATCCCAACTTTCTCATAGTTAATGGGGCTGCACTTTCCTCTTTGGTGGTGGCAAAGTTGTGGTGGTGGCAAACAACTTTCTCAAAGTTGTGGTGGTGGAGCCTCCATGTTTTGGCTAACAATCTCCCACTTGAAGACTGATTTTAATCTGTCTTCACACCTTGATCATCGCAGCAGCCTTACTGTCTTCACTGTAGAAGACCAACTGAAGTTGAGCACAACTCCAGTTTCTCTTTGCCAACTGTCTTGGTTAACATATCGGCTGAGTTCTTGCTTCCCTGGATCTTCTCAAGTTGTAAGATCTTCATCTCCAGCAGGTGACGGATGTAGTGATACTTCAACTCAATGTGCTTTGTCCTTGAGTGAAACGCTGGATTCTTAGCCAAGAAAATAGCACTTTGACTGTCACAAAAGAGTGTACTATTCTCATGCTTCTTCCCAAGTTCTCCCAAGAAATTCTGCAACCATACCATCTCCTTTTCCCACGATTTTCAGGGGCTCATCATCAGCAAGATACACCTGTCCAAAATCGCCAGAGACATAATTTTCAATTATATCTTCATTACTGCATGAATGGAAAGACGCTCCAGAATCCAGCACCCACGACTCCATCGGACTGGTCACGCTCAGGACCAACGCCTCGCCTACATCTTCTGTTGTGGCTGCGTTCGCTGTCTTTTTGTGATCCTTTTTCTTCGGTGGCGCTTTACACTGATTCTTAAAGTGCCCGAACTCTTCACAGTTCCAGCACTGGATTGAACCCTTATCTGTCCTGGATTGGCTATTTCCTCTGGACTTTGACCTTCCCCTGTTCTGCCTTCCTTTCGATCTTCCTCGATATTCCGTGTTCAGTGCAGTCCCTGACCCTGAAGTAGATGGAGATTCTTTCCTGCGAATCTCCTCGCTGATCATCAGATCTCTTACTTCGTCAAAGTGCAACTTTGCCTTTGCCGATGAAGCGCTAACTGCTGTCACTGTTCCGGCCCAACTTTCTGGCAAAGAAGATAGCAATATTAGGGCACGAACTTCATCATCAAACTCGATCTCCACCGAGCTCAGCTGTGTGGTGATCATATTGAACTCGTTCAAATGATTCTGCACTGGTGTGCTCTCGGACATTTTTAGATTGAACAATCGTCTCATCAAATGTACTTTGTTTGCAGTTGATGGTTTCTGGTACATCTCCGCCAGAATCGCCAACATCTCCTTTGTTGACTTTGCTCCAGTCGTGTGGTAGGCAACGTTCCTGGACAGCGATAAACGTATTGCACTCATCGCCTTTCTGTCCAGCAGCTCCCACTCGTCCGGATCCATCTTATCTGGTTTTTCTTTGAGGGGCTGATGTAGATCTTTTCCATAAAGATAATCCTCGATCTGCATCTTCCAGAAACCGAAATCCGTACCATCGAACTTCTCAATCGTAATCTTTCCGTCGCCCATCGTAACTGCTCCCAATTGATAAACAAGATAATTTTCTCAAAGTAATTCTTTTCTGATGTGGAGGTTCAGTAATTACTGCAACCACAGAGCATACTAAGAATTACAAAAGAACAATCACTATTCACAACGAAATCACTATTCACGATGAATAGTAACAGCACAAGAAAATTATCAGACCGCCACAAACGTGGCTCTGATACCAGTTGTTGGGAAATATACACAAATAATTCCACCCATTATCAAATCGAAAGCAATATCAAAGATATAAATTATCTAAGACGGGAAAAATAATGACACTGATATTTAACGTGGTTCGGCCAAACTGCCTACGTCCACGGACCCACCCCAATATATTAGAGAATCTCACAAAATGAGGAGTACAACAATACCACACTGTATTTTGTATCTTGCCTACACAGAGGCTATCTCTCGACTCACTTTTATCACTCGTGTTTAACTTCCACACTGAAGTTTTCTCTCACAATATTTTCTCACTCTCTAACACTTCTTTCACAAGACTTCTTTTGTGAATTTGGGATACACTTCAAGCTGCTGCGATGCACCCATTTATAGCCTCCATGTTTGTTGATTCCACCTCACATCCCAACTTTCTCAAAGTTGATTCCACCTCACATCCCAACTTTCTCATAGTTAATGGGGCTGCACTTTCCTCTTTGGTGGTGGCAAAGTTGTGGTGGTGGCAAACAACTTTCTCAAAGTTGTGGTGGTGGAGCCTCCATGTTTTGGCTAACAAAATTCATCATTACTGCCGTGCTTGCTTCAGGATTCACTTAGATTCACTTCAGGCCCAACTACTTCAATACTATCTCCTTTGCCTTGTACATTATACTCACATACGCATTCTCAAATTTGAAGCTTAGCTTACCACCACCACCCTTTTAGGTCCAACCTATGACACCTAATTTTCTATGTTATTCCCAAGTTGTTACTATTAGACATGAGTGAGATTTACTTATTATCCAATTTGATGAATAGTGAAGCCCTAGGATAAGCTAAAAGTGGAGGTGGCCAGGTGGGTGTTTGTGAGATTTGCCTAGAGAACACCTTTTCTGAAAAATAAATAAATAAATAAAAGAAAAGGAGAAAAATGTGATTGTTTTTTCTTTGTCAATGCTGAGTAGCAAAAGTTATTCAGGGAATCTTCTCATCACTAGATAACGCAGAACCTTTTTTATTTGACAACAAGTACTTGATGATACTTTGCAACTGAGAAAAGGTTTTCATGCATATTTCTCTATTTTCTCCTTTTATGGGGATACCTCTCTCTCTCTCTCACACACACACACACACATTGGAACTAATTTCGAGATTTGTCATTTTAGTAACTTCTGCATGAAAACTGTTGATAAGGAGGCAAAAATTAAAATAACCAATTTGATCAAGTAAAAGTTACTACTTAATAAAAATAAAAATATTTAATTATATACACTCTTACTAAAATACCCTTTAATCATTTCAATTTAGCAATATTTAAAAGAAAGAATAAGTAGCAAATAATCCCTATCATACAATCCCCTAACACGTTTACCTCCCTATCTTTTGATTTTGGGCTGTTAGCCCCTCAACATATCATAAAGAGTGCAAAATGCCATCTGCTCTTAACGGACATTTAACACCGTTAAGTATTTTTCATTTTTTTTTAATTTCTTACTATAAAGCATATAATTTTTTTTGAATTTAAATTTAAATATTTGTAATATTTTTTAAATAAAATCATTTTTGAAGAAGAAATTCGGTGGTCAACGACTTTGACCGCCGAAAATGGGCATTTTGAAGAAGAAATTCGGCAATCAAAACGGCGGGCGTCGTTCCGACCGCCGAAATCTCTGTTTCAGTTTTGCACTGCGAGTTTTAAATTCGGCGGGCGCCGAATTTGGTGATTTTTCAGCACAAAAACGGCGGTCAACTGGGCGACTACCCAGTTTGACCGCCCAATTGGGTGGGTTTGCGAGTTTTTCCGATTTTTAGAGTTCTTCTGGGTTCCAAACACTGTATTTTACCCTGACACTATATATAGGTCTTCTTTTGACCTATATATCTAGGGTTCCACACTTTATTTTTTAGTTCCCAACTTTATTTTCGGTTCCCAGCTTTTATTTTTCTCAGTTTCATAGCTTTAGATTATTATTGCTTTCCAGTTTTTACAGCTTGGATTGGATTTCTATATGGATTGAAGATTCAAGATTTTTCATTCAGTTTTATATAATTCAGTTCTTCCAATTGCTTTCTTATTTATTATGTTTATGTTTTCTTTTGCGATGTCTGGCTAAGTTCTTTTATCTGAACCTAGGGTTTGTACAAAGTTGATCTAATATGTGTGTTTGATTTGTTGATATCAATTTGCCCTCCAACTTGTGATTCATGATTCGTGGTGCCTGTTTTCTTGTGAATTACTTGATCAATAATTTACATGTCTAGCTGTTCAGTTTGAGTCTTGAATGCGATAATTGTTCAGCCGATTCAGGAATGCATGATATAGTGTTAGCCTTGAGTCTTTAATGCGACAGGTGAAGCAATATGAAGCTATTCTTTGTGTGCTATTTGGAGTTAATTTATTCCTTGGAGTCTTGAATGTGAAAATGAGTAAATTAATCTACGTTCATAGGTGTTCGTTAGAGAAGATTGTGAATAATATAGTGATCTTTCATCATGGTTGGATTAAATTGGTAATTGAATTAATAGATTGAATACATGTGTTTGATTAACAATAGTACATCCCTCGGGTCAGAGTCTTTTATTATTTGAGTTTTTATCCTATTTTATTTGCTTTGTTTTGATTTTAGTTTTATTCTTCATTCTTATTGGAGTTTGCCTGAATACTACTAGAGTTCACTTGGGATTACTTAGAGTGATTCTTTATGATAGTCCATGTGGATACGATACTCGACTTGCTTATTATTTGCTACAATTGCTTGTGTTAGTTGCAGTTTTTGTTGCTAAGAAATTAGTGATCAACTTTTTGGCACCGTTGCCGGGGACTATTTAGAATTTACTTTAATATTTCTGACTAGGCTTAAGCATTATTTTAGGCATTTTAAGTTTTAATTTTATTTTTAGTATTTGAATTCTTGTTTCTTATTTTCGTTTGGTGTCTCAGCTGTTGGATAATCGCGAGAAGAAGAAGCAAGCGATGGCTGAGAATTTTGATCTTGAAGCTACGTGGCGTATGATTGCAGAACTGCAGAGGCAGCTGAATGAGCAAAGACAAATTAAAGAGGCCAACAGACGTGCACAACCTCCTCCACCACCTTCACTACTCGATTACATGTACCAATCTCAAGTTGGGCAATTTGATGGAGGTGGATGGGGGTCAGCCATGCAGGCAAATACTTTTGAATTGGAGGAGATGGCCTCCAATAGCTACCAATTGCCACATGATCGGAGCTCCACAAGGATGATTGTCAATGAGCCTAAGAAGGTGTCACATGAAGAGATGATGTAGCAGTTGTTGGTGCAGATGACTAGTTTCGAAACTACAATTGACAACAAGATGGCCAGTATAGAGACGACTGTGGGTGCCAAGATTGCCAATCTTGAGAATAGCATGGGTGCGAGGATGGCCAGTCTAGAGAATAGTATGGCTAACATGGGGAACAATGTTTCAGCACTGTCCAAGCAGGTACCGATTTTGGAGACGCAACTTAGCCAAATGGCTAGCCATGCAGTTGCGCAGAACAGGCCTGGACATACCGAAGGCAAGCAGAATGACCAATGCAATGCGATTTTCGATGGCACTGTGTCTCCAGAAGATGAGGAGGCGATTGAATTTTTCTTGGCAAACTGTGAGGAGACGAGCAAGGAGCATGAATCTCTGATTGAGGAACCATACAAGGCTCCTATTCCACTTAGGGAATATATCCCAAAGGTTCTGTTCCCCCGTAGGCTAATGAAGAGGGGGGTGCTTGAAGAGCAATGTGCTGTGAAGCGTGGCAAAAAGGTGGATGCCAAGGAAATCAAGCTGGAGATCTCCCATTGCGAGAATGAGAAAAAAGTTGCCAATCCCGAGGAGACAGAGCATAGACATATAGTGGATGAGCTAGAGAGACTACTGGAAGAATCGGACCGGCGTGCACAACCTCAAACTCTCTCAAAATTGCAGGATCCAAGGAGAAAGAAGAAAAAACAGTTGTTCACACCGAGAAGATGGGTGATGAGGATGAGAAAATCCTGTAGGCGACAGCTGTGTGCACTGAGCTGCCAATGAAGCTACTTTCAAAGAAGAAAGATCCGGGTAGCTTCACCATTGAGTGCGAGATTGGAGGAGAGCTCTTTTCCGAGGCTCTTTGTGATTTAGGGGCTAGTGTCAATGTGATGCCCATCTCCGTTTTCAAGCGGTTGGGAATTGGAGATCTCAAGCTGACCTCCATGGAGATTCAGATGGCGGATAGATCAAGAGTGAAGCCGAGAGGAAAGCTTGAAGACATCTTTGTGAAGGTTGACAAGCCTGTCTTCCCTACGGATTTCTTGGTCCTCGATATTCCTGAAGATGCAAATCCGCCATTGATTCTTGGTCGATCATTCTTAGCTACAGGGCGAGCTATGATAGATGTGCTGAATGGAAGCGTTATCTTTCACGCAGCTGATGCGCATGAGTTCTCTGTCTCTGTTCGTGTTAGGCGGTCTGTCACGCCCACTGCGTTTGATGTTCATTGAGGCCATGAGGTATCGTCAAGCTCTAGACGTTAAATTAAGCACTTGTTGGGAGGTAACCCAACTGTTTTTCTTTCGTTTAGTTTCTTTTTGTTTCTTTGTTTTCTTTGTTTTTTTTTTTGTTTTGGGAGTTTAGTGCAGCGTTGAGCTTGGAAGATGCGGGAACTCGGGCCTTGTTCATACCACCACCATAGAGCATGTTTTTCTGTGAGTAGTGACACACATATCATCATCCCTCCAAACTTATTTTCGAACTTATGTTCTGTAATAAGTTTGGGGGAGCGGGGTGAGAGTAGATATGTGTATCACTTTTATTATTTTTGTTGACTTTATTGTTTTACCCTGTTTGGTTGGTGGTGTGTGTTTTTGAGTTGATTATTGCTCCATTAGATTTTTGGTGAGATGCCAATGATGATTTCTGTGAAGAAAAAAAATTTGGAGTTTGATTTTCTTTGATGATTTAAGCATAATTGGAACTAATTTGCATAATTCTCTAGAGTGATTTTGACCTTGACTTTTGACGTTGAACAAGCTTGTGAGGAATTGAGCCTTAACTGCCCATATTTGCAGTTTGTTCTTTATTTTGAGTGTTGTCATGCATGTGGTGATCTTCTAGAACTTGCTATGGTTTCTGTGTCGAGGTTGTTGTTGTGCCCATGATTAGAAGATGATTTTAGGCCATCTTTTGATAGCCACATTATTATCCCAAACACTGTCCTTAACGAAAAAATTGTCCTTTGTTATCTACTTTGAGCCTATTTAGCTTTTATTCTTTAGCCGGATGATAGAGGGTGATGACGTATATGGGGATCTTTGTGTGGTGAATATCAAAATGGGTCATGAAAAAAGAAGGGATGATATTGTGCTACTATTTACTCTTATATATAAGCTCTAGAAAGTTTTGAAAAGAAAAAAAAATTGTTAAGAAAAAAAAATTGTTGAGAAAAAAAAGAGAAAAGAAAAAAAAAGAAGAAAAAAAAAGAAGAGGAAAAGTGTGAAGTCGAGTGTACATTGATAAATTTGTTAGAAAATCGACTTTGTTTGTTGGAAATAAATGGAGAGCATAAAAGAGTGTTTAGTTATGTTTTGTGATGATTAAATCCCTTGAGTTGTGTTAATTATGGTGGCTTAGTTGGGAGGAAGATGGAATTTATTCAAAAATATTACAAACATTTAAATTTGAATTCAAAAGTATTTGTGTATTCAAAAATAATTTTATTTAAAAAAATATTACAAACATTTAAATTTAAATTAAAAAAAATTATATGCTTATAGTAATAAATAAATAAAATAAAAAATACTTAACGGTGTTAAGTGTTCGTTAAGAGCAGGGGGCATTTTTCACTCTTTATGACATGTTGAGGGGCTAATAGTCCAAAATCAAAAGATAGGGAGGTAAACATGTTAGAGGATTGTATGATAATGGGCTATTTGCTACTTTTCCCTATTTAAAATTTCAAAACTTAAATTTTATTCAAATCACATATCCCACACACTTTTTTCACATCAATTTTCTTCATTTCTCAACCATTTTTCTTCAATTTTCATTCCAGCTATCTCAAAATGGCTTCACTTTACTTTTCTTCTTCTTCTTCTTCTTCTTCTTCTTCTTCTTTTGATGGGGAGTCGAAGAGAGTAGCAGAAATAACTGTGAAGGCGCAAAAGATTGTTCAAGAAGTTTTCAAGAACCAAGCACCCCAAAGACAATAAAGGATCTACAAAACTTGTGGTACTCCCTGTTCATGAAGTCTGCATATGCTGCTTCACTTTCTACTTTCATATACTCCATTGCAATATCCCACTCAGTCTAATAAGTGGCTCTCATTGCTCTCCAAAACAAATTCTTTAATATGGCACCTTTGTTTTGTTTCTCCAAGTTACAATAGACATGCCTTGCGCAATTCCTATGTTCAACAAATGGTTCAAGACATGCCACTACATTTTGTAGACCCTGCAACGAAGCAGTTTCATGTATAAGAAAATGGTTAGAAAATGAAGGAATGATTTGATGAATGACAAAATACAAAACAAAGCAGTTTTATGTACATCACCTTCTGCTGGTAAGAGATTAATGACATTCCCAGACCATCTGTTACTCCTAATTCTTCAAGTAAAATCCTCAGGAACCAGGTCCAACACTCTTCATTCTCAGCTTCTACAACGACCCATGCAATAGGAAACATTTGGTTGTTTCCATATTTTGCAACTGCACATAAAATATAAAAAGTATCACATGCATAAAATATAAATTACTTATTACTCCCTCCGTCCACCAAAAATAGTTCTAAAGGTGGACGACACAAGTTTTAATAAAAATAATTATTGTATTGTGAGTAGATAAAGAGGCCCACTTAAAAAGTAGTGTTTATAATGATAATTAATTGTATTGTGAGTGGAGAATATGGTCCACCATATGATAGATAGTTTCCAAAAATAAAAATGGATTAATTTTTGTGGACACCCCAAAATGACAAAAATGGACTATTTTTTGTGGACGGGGGAGTATATCCCTATTATATACTCCCCACGTACCATTGATAATGACTCACTTTCTTTTTTTCATATGTCTCATTGATAATGATTTGTTCCAAAAAAGAAAACCACTTTCTCTCACAAAAAGTTGTGGGCTCCACCACTTTCTATCACTTTTATCCTTTAATCACTCTCCTTTGATTTTGTTTGATTCTACGTAGTTGTACATCTTTTCTGCTGTTTTTTGGTTCTTTCTTGCTGTTTCTTTGTAGGCACCACTGGTGCCGTAAGTTCTCTTGTGTTATATAAGTTTTTTTCCCATCAAAAAAAAAAAAACTTGTGCCGAAGAGTAATGAGTCATCACTAAAAGAAAAATGTTAATAGACACCACTGAAAAGACACCGATTTTGTGTTAAAACTGGTGTCGTAGGGTGAAAAATTAGTGTCGCATATTGAAAAATAATGCTGAAAGACACCGATTTTATGTTACTGGTGTCTTTGTGATGGTATCTTAGTTATATTACGACACCGGTGTTAATTCAGTGTCGTTGTTGTGGTGTTGTAGATAAATTTAAAAATAAAAAATAAAATAAAATGCTAATAGACACCGGTATTTAATTATCGGTGTCTTTTTTGTGGTATTGTAGGGATGTTAATTATAACACCACAATTTTAAGAAGCCTTTTAAACCTTTAAACCGGTTATAAATCGGTTTTGAAACTAAATTTAAAAAAAATGAAAAAAGAAAAGAGAAGCAAAATCAATTGGAATTAACCCTAGCTACTATTCAGCGCCTCCTAGCCTCTATCCCTCTCTCACGCCTGCCGGCTTTCACCACCGTTCTCCGCCGTCCGACGTGCCGGTCGCTGCCATGTACTTCCTCGTCTGCTTTGGATCGAGGTAGTACTCGATTGGAAGTTAAACTCACTCCATATCCTTGACGTCCTACTCGCCACTCGATTGGAAGTTAAACTGCTCGTTCGTCGTCGTCTGACTCGCCGCTCGCCACGACGCCTGCCGCCTTGTGCTTCCGCTTGCCATTCGCCGTCGTAAACTAGCCCGCTGCCGTCTGGTCGATTGGCCGCCCACGATGCGCTGTTTGCCACCCTTTGACGTCGCCGCTTGTTCGCTGCAGTTCGCAGTTAGAGTCTTCCCCTCTCGCTTGAAGAATCATCTGTCGCCGCCTGAATCCCTATTGTCTCCGTCTGCCACCCCTGGTCGTCGTCGCCTTTGGGAAGAAAGCCCACAGTTCACCAGCAACTTGAAATTGGTGGCATTCGATTGCCCTCTGAACTAACCCCCCACACGCCCTCTCGCCTCCGTCTGCCACCGCCCGTTGTACTAACACTGGTCGCCGAAGCCCTGCTCCGCCCTTCTCCGGCAGGTACTAAGAAGATATAAATAAGCACGAAATTATGGATTGACAATTAAATTCGAATGTAGGGTTCTAAACAACCTAATGGCTCCCAGTGTGGTTTTTATGTGATGAGATACATGAGGGTAGGGGTGTAAATTCGGGTTGTTGTGAACTTAATGAAATATCCTAATCCTAGTTTTGATGATACCAAAATCAATAGGTTTCACTTGTAATAGACTAGAACTGTTCGAACTCAAGTGTTAGAGTTCTTTTTCTAGTTTAGTTGTTGTTCTGAAGACTGAAGACTGAAGAACGAATGACTGATGACTGAAGACTGAAGATGCCGACTGATGTAACGATTAAGGCAAAGTCAAATACTGATATTTGACTTATCAGTCGAAGGATCAGTTTTGACTGATTACTTAATGCGCGCCACGTGGATTCAGCGGACCCATACTAAAGTCAAGTATCAGTTAAACATTCTCCCTCGGATTGAACCTCCAACGTTCAAAGGAAGCCACGCACTCCAGAAGTACAGCCGCATTAAATGCAGAGATCTCAGGATCGTCCTTTCTCTGCAGAGGCCATTCATTTTTGGTGATCACCTTTTCAGAGATGTCGCACCTCCTTCTCTTCAAAGTAGCCGTTCTCACCAAACAAGAAACCTCAAAGATTGAAGCCTCAGCCCAAGTTCAAATTACTCTCTAACGGAAGAAATCTTGAAGACCATCTCCGCCAACAGATCTATTCAAGACGTCTCCTATAAATTGCGCTCGAGGATCACTTCAATCTTCACCAATTCGACAACATAAGCTGAAATGCTGCCGAATTCGTTACTCAGCAAAACCAAGCCTTCCCAAAATTTGAATCGAAGAAGAGAATCACAAAGCCAAAAATCAGTCACTGCTGATTACATACATTCTCTTAGAACTTAGGTAAATATTGTATATCCAAAGCTTAGGTAAAACTGACTGCAAAGAATTTGTTCTTTGTGGTTTAGTTGGCAAGTTTTCAAACATCTTTTCAACGAACCGAATTAAGTGTTTGTGTCGAAAAGGAGTTCAGACCAGTGTTCTGTCTCCGTGAGATCTTAGTGCCCAGTGCGCGCTAGGAGTGAGAAATCCAACCCAGTGTGTTGGTACTGAAGATAGGATCTTCAGTTGTCTCGGTTTGTTGTGCACCTGTAAGCACACGCATCGGTTTGTTGTGCACCCGTAAGCACATGCCCAGTGAAGTTGTTGGTCTGATCAACCGCCGTGGATGTAGGAAGTGTTTTTTGAACCACGTAAAAATTTCTGTGTTATTTATAGTTTTCAGTACTTACCTTCTTACTTGTGCTCTTACCTTTCTAAACTGAAAACTGATTAATTGCAAAGAGAAACTTAACTGTTAACAACGTGATTAATATCACAGGCTATTTCGAAATAAAAGTTTTCCGCTGCGTGTGTTATCAGTCTAACTGATCTATCTTCTGATAGTCAGCAGATTCATAACATTTCTCTGTTTTCAAACTCGACTGAAGCCTTACGTGTATTAGTTAAAGTCTTTGACTTAACTGATAACTCCTTACTGAAGAGTATTCAGTATCAGTCGTCAACCCTGTTTTGACAAAACTCCTTTCAGTAAACAGGTTGAGTTAGTTTGTTTTTAAAGTTTCCTTTTATCGAAAAATAACCCATAGGTGTATTTTTCCCCCCATACACGTATTCGAGACCCTCCGGACCTAATACAGGTACCCGCGGGACAAAATCATCCGAAACCCCCACCCTCACCCGTCCCGTCTACATGCTGCGGGTACCCGAATACCCGCAGCGGGTATGAGGGTACCCTCATTTCCCGCAAATTCTTGATTGTTTTTTTTAATATTGCGGGTTTTTTTGTCCCGTTGGAGGGTATTTTGTCCCGCAATGTGCGGATACCCTCTTCACCGACGGGTATTTTATCCCTCATTTTAGAAAAAAATTGAAAATATTCTTTCTATTTCATCGATTATCCATAAAACATGTGACGAAGAGATAATAAATTAATTATTAATTAGAAAAAAAAATTGAAAATATCCTTTCTGTTTCATATTTCCTAAAAATTAATTAATAATTATAAAAATTATTTATTTAATTAAAAATTACATGCGGGTATGCGGGTACCCGATACCCGTTTTGGGAAAACACTACCCGCACCCGACACTCTTCCTTGATTTTGCGGGTGAGGGTGTATCCGATACCCGCAACCCGAATTTACACCCCTACATGAGGGATATTATTGAGTGTGATGATTTTAAGAAGATTAGTTCGCTGCGATCATTGGTAATTGTTATATTTGAAGTTTATTGAAAGTATTTGACGATTAGTTATACTTCTTATAATGTATATTTTTTACTTTATAGTTCGATAAAATAAGCGACTCTATTGTGGACATTGATGAAGTGCGCAGGGAATGGGCCAACCGTGTACATGATTATATTTTAAATGTTTAATAGGTAAATGAATGATCTTTCGTATATTTTAATTATATGGTTAATGGTGGATTATAATTGAAGTTGAATGATATGGTGTTCTTTGTCTTTTTTTTTTGATGAAATTACATTATAAATAATACAAACCACACACACACCCCACCTAGTGGTTATTGTGGCCAAGAGTATTCGAACCTGTGACCTCTTGGACAACAGGCAACCACCCCAACCACTAGGCCATCCCAAGGGCAATACGTGTTGGAATAAATAGCTTATTTAATGTCATAATTACATTGTAATTAATGATATTAAATGATATTTTTGGAATCTACATGTTGAGTAGATTAATTTGGTATATTTACTTGTTCAAATCTGTAAAGAATGGAATGAGTAATTAATGCCCAAATATATCCATGGTTCGGACCACCTGTTTGCCCAAACAGTACACGTGGTGACGGTTAAGGACCGAAGAGACACGACGGTTCGGACCACCTGTTTGCCCAAACCGACGTGGCAGCGGTTGAGGACCGAAGAGACACGTTGGTTCGGATCTGTTTGTCCAAACAGGGCACGTGGCGACGGTTCAAGACCGAAGAGACACGCCCGTTCGGACCTCCTGTTTGGCCAAACAGTCACGTCAGCTCAAGGAAACCCCTGGACTACTATAAATAGGGCCCTCCAGAATGAGATTAAACACACCAACGAATTCAGATAATCAATTTGTCATATTAGTTTAGTTTATATACTCAGTCCCGAGTATCAAGCCGTTCGACCGGATAGCGAACTCCTAGTGCTAAGGACTCGTCTATCATCCCGAAACCGTTGTATCTTGGGGGCAATTACTGTAGATCCGCGAGCACAGAGCGGAAGTAATTTTGCCTTACGGAGAGAGAATTTATTCTCGCCTCGGTTCTGCATCCTTTCATTTATCGTCATTCTATTTTCTACACTACCAAATAACAATCGTAAGGCAAAATTAGTGTGGAAAGATGGCGACATGAAGCAACACCAACAACAACAGTGTTCCAACTGTTCCGATCAACATTCCAAATGCTCCAGCACCTGCCGAAAAGCCGAAAAAATTCTCAGGTTCTGAGTTTAAACGTTGGCAATCTAAGATGCTTTTTTATCTTACTACTTTGAATATGGCTCATTCTCTGAATGAGTCTCCTCCAACTGTGGGGGAAGACGAAACTGATCCGCAAGTGCGTATCGCATATGATGCATGGCATCACAGCGACTTTCTGTGTCGCAACTACATTCTGAATGGGCTAGACAACACTCTCTATAGTGTTTATTCTAGCGCCAAGACGTCCAAGGAGTTATGGGACTCATTGGAGACGAAGTACAAAGCAGAAGATGCCGGCTTGAAGAAATTTATAGTCGGTCGTTTTCTGGACTATAAAATGGTGGATAGCAAGACTGTTGTTGAACAAGTGCAAGAGATTCAACTAATCATGCACGACATTCTTGCCGAAGGTATGGTTTTGTCTGAATCCTTTCAGGTGGCTGCAATGATAGAGAAATTACCACCACTCTGGAAGGACTTCAAGAACTATCTCAAGTACAAACGCAAGGAGATGGGACTTGAAAACTTGATTGTTCTTTTGCGAATCGAAGAGGACAATAGACTCTCCGACAACAAAATGAACAAAACCTCTATGGAGGCAAAAGAAAACCTGGCCGAGTCTAGCAACAAGAAGAAACGCAAGTTTAAAAGCAAAAAGCCAGACTCGAAGAATCAAAAGAGGATCAAAGGCGATTGCTTCAACTGCGGCAAAGCCGGACACATGGCGAAAGATTGTCGCAAACCGAAAAATTACAAGAAAAATAGTCACCATCAAGCCAACGTGACGGAGGAGAAACATGTGCCCCTCGACTTAGCCGAACTCGACTTATGTGCCGTCGTAGACGAGGTCAACATGATCGGCAGCCCAGTAGGTTGGTGGATCGACACCGGTGCTACTAGGCACATCTGCGCAGATAAAGCAATGTTCTCCACCTATGAAGTCCTTTCCGGAGACAAGAAATTGTATATGGGCAATTCGGCCGCATCCAAGATCGTCGGATCTGGAACCATTGTGCTCAAGATGACGTCGGGACTCAAGATAACCCTGCAAAAAGTGTTGCATGTTCCCGACATCCGAAAAAACCTGATCTCAGGATCTGCTTTGAGCAACGTCGGATTTAGACTAGTATTTGAAGCAGGCAAAGTTGTAATGACCAAGAATGGTCGCTATATAGGAAAAGGCTACTTAGATAATGGCCTTTTCAAGCTTAATGCTATCCATGTACTTTGTAATAATGAAATAAAGGACAAAGTTACCTACTTGGTTGAGTCTCCTAATTTATGGCATGATAGATTAGGACATGCTAATCTAAACACACTACGTCGTTTAGTGAATTTAGATTTATTGCCAAAATTGAATTTCGACCAACACAAAAAATGTGAAATTTGTGTTGAAGCTAAAATGGCAAAATCTCCTTTCCATTCAGTGGAACGATCAACGAAACCTCTTGAATTAATTCACACCGATCTATGTGATTTAAAACTTGTGCAAACAAGAGGTGGAAAGAATTATTTTATAACATTTATAGACGATTGCACAAGATTTTGCTATGTGTATCTTTTGAGAAGCAAAGACGAAGCATTCGAAGCTTTCAAAACATACAAAAATGAAGTTGAGAATCAACTTAACACCAAGATCAAAATGATTCGAAGTGATCGAGGTGGCGAGTATGTTGCACCTTTTGAGGAATTTTGTCGTGAAAATGGCATTATTCATCAAACGACTGCACCTTATTCTCCACAATCAAATGGTGTTGCAGAACGAAAGCATAGAACATTGAAAGAAATGATGAATGCTATGCTGATAAGCTCAGGCCTATCACATAACATGTGGGGGGAAGCTATTCTTTCGGCTAATAAAATTTTGAATAAATTACCCCAAAAGAAACAAGATAAAACTCCATATGAATTATTGAAAGGAAGGAAGCCGTCCTATAAATATACAAAAGTGTGGGGGTGCTTAGCAAAAATTGAAGTACCAAAACCCAAACAAGTAAAAATAGGACCAAAAACTGTTGATTGCATCTTCATAGGATATGCAAACAATAGTAGTGCGTACCGATTCTTGGTACACAAATCGGAAGTACCCGATATAAATGAGGGAATGATTATAGAATCAAGAAACGCCATATTTTTTGAAACTATATTCCCTAAGAAAGAGAAGAATGATACAAGTTCGAAAAAGAGAACTTATGATGAAATTTCGCTTAAGGATAATGGACCAACACGTGAACCAACACCGCAACCAAGACGCGGAAAGCGAACAAAAAATGTGAAAATCTTTGGTCCGGATTTCATAGTTTATACTTTAGAAGACGAACCAAAGACAATCAAGGAAGCATTGTCTGGTCCTGATGCCGATCTATGGCGTGAAGCTATCAATAGTGAAATCGAGTCAATCTTATCCAATCACACTTGGCATATTGTTGATCTTCCTCCGGGAAATAAACCTTTGGGTTGCAAGTGGATTCTTAAGAAGAAATATAAAGCCGATGGATCTATTGATAAGTATAAAGCACGTTTGGTAGTTAAAGGCTGCAAACAAAAGGAAGGGTATGATTACTTTGATACATACTCTCCAGTCACAAGAATTACATCCATTAGAATGCTACTTGCTATAGCCACATTATATAATCTTGAGATACACCAAATGGATGTAAAAACGGCATTTCTAAATGGAGATTTAGAAGATGAGATATATATGGAACAACCCGAAGGGTTTGTGATTCCCGGCCAAGAAAATAAAGTTTGTAAACTTGTCAAGTCTTTATATGGACTTAAACAAGCTCCCAAACAATGGCATGAGAAATTTGACCAAGCAATGATGTCAAATGGATTCAAAATCAATGAATGTGATAAATGTGTGTACATCAAAGGAACATCCGACAACTTTGTCATTGTCTGTCTCTACGTTGATGATATGCTAATTATGGGTAGCAATAATAAAATCATCGTAGAAACTAAGGAAATGTTAAAGAAGAACTTTGACATGAAAGATATGGGATTAGCGGATGTGATTCTAGGAATTAAGATCCTTAGAACACCCGAAGGAATAGTCTTATCACAATCTCACTATGTTGAGAATGTGCTTAAGAAATTCAAAGCTTTCGATCTACCTCCGGCTAAAACACCTGTTGACTTAAATATACACTTAGCCAAAAATCGAGGAGAACCCGTATCACAATCGGACTATGCTAGAATTATTGGAAGTCTAATGTACTTATCAAATTGTACAAGGCCGGACATAGCATATTCTATTAGCAAATTGAGTCGGTTTACAAGTAATCCTGGAAAGGATCATTGGACCACATTGATAAGAGTGTTGAGATACTTAAAACACACAATATCCCATAGTATACACTATTCGAGATATCCCGCTGTTTTGGAAGGGTATTGTGATGCCAATTGGATATCCGACACTAAAGACTCTAAATCCACAAGTGGGTTTGTATTTACCATTGGTGGAGGAGCAATATCATGAAAATCTCCTAAGCAAACATGTATAGCCCGATCTACAATGGAATCGGAATTTATTGCTTTAGACAAAGCCGGCGAAGAAGCCGAATGGTTAAGAAACTTCTTAGAAGATATTCCCTGTTGGGAAAAACCTTTGCCTCCTGTTATGATACATTGCGATAGCATGACTGCCATAGGGTGAGCAAAGAATAGTTTGTATAACGGTAAATCTCGACATATTCGTCGAAGACATAATACCGTTAGACAATTGATCACTACAGGAATAATGTGCATTGACTATGTAAAGTCAAAAGACAATATTGCGGATCCGTTTACTAAAGGTATTAATCGTGATCAATTGTATAACGCAGTAAGGGGAATGGGATTAAAATCCACACATTAAGAACTTTCATAGTGGTAACTCAACCATGATGACTGGAGATCCCAAGAACATGGTTCAATGAGGCAACTAAATTATGGAAGTTCAAGTTGAGCACTTGAAACTTTCAAAATCCATTCTCATAGCTGCTCAAGTGCAAAGCCTGCAGCTTGTGGTAAAGGGTAAGCCGTCAAAAGCTTTTAATAATTCCTATAGCCTCAATAGGTGGAGTATGGCAGGATACTCTTTTTAGGAGATCACCTATATAAGTGAATAAGTGGGGCCGCTTCAATTATCGATAACACTTATGAATCCAAGAAATGGTCCAAGGCCAGAAATGGACACAACGTCAGAACGAAAGATATCTGATCTATTATTGTGTGTATGTTGTTGACTTGATTTACACAAAAGTTGACCGGTTCAAGACATCGCGTTCACCGAGCAACGAGTAAATCCGATGACATTACACTAAGGAAGGTTCAAAGCTAACAACTACCTATCCTGATGCAATAATGGGTCGTCGGGACTTAGTTTTTGTTTTGCATTTGCATTAATCATCATTCATGTGGGGGATTGTTGGAATAAATAGCTTATTTAATGTCATAATTACATTGTAATTAATGATATTAAATGATATTTTTGGAATCTACATGTTGAGTAGATTAATTTGGTATATTTACTTGTTCAAATCTGTAAAGAATTGAATGAGTAATTAATGCCCAAAGATATCCATGGTTCGGACCACCTGTTTGCCCAAACAGTACACGTGGTGACGGTTAAGGACCGAAGAGACACGACGGTTCGGACCACCTGTTTACCCAAACCGACGTGGCAGCGGTTGAGGACCGAAGAGACACGTTGGTTCGGATCTGTTTGTCCAAACAGGGCACATGGCGACGGTTCAAGACCGAAGAGACACGCCCGCTCGGACCGCCTGTTTGGCCAAACAGTCACGTCAGTTCAAGGAAACCCCTGGACTACTATAAATAGGGCCCTCCAGAATGAGATTAAACACACCAACGAATTCAGATAAACAATTTGTCATTTTAGTTTAGTTTACATACTCAGTCCTGAGTATCAAGCCATTCGACCAGATAGCGAACTCCTAGTGCTAAGGACTCGTCTATCATCCCGAAACCGTTGTATCTTGGGGGAAATTACTGTAGATCCGCGAGCACAGAGCAGAAGTAATTTTGCCTTACGGAGAGAGAATTTATTCTCGCCTCGGTTCTGCATCCTTTCATTTATCGTCATTCTATTTTCTACACTACCTAATAACAATACGATGGATTTGTTTACATTTAAAATTTAAGATTATTGTATAATTTTTGTTATTGGATTGAATTTTGCAGGCAATACGATGGATACTATCTTGGTTACAAAGTGAAGAAATGAAATCTATAGTTGTTAAAGAACTTGTTGGAAGTCGAATTTTGGAACTTTGTTATATTTTGAAGTTGTTACTTTCAAGTTTGAAACTTGTTTCATGACATTCTAGATTATTATTGTAATGAATGTTGATTATTATAATACAAATTTTTGTCATACGTTGTGTATTATTTATTTTATAAATTAGATTTTATTTTATTAAAAAAATATTATTGTAGGGGCTAAAAATATCAATAAACCCTAATATTAAAATACGTATTACACCGGTTAAAAATCGGTTTCGTAGGTACATACAACACCGCTTTTAAAATACCTACGACACCGGTTAAAAACCAGTTTCATAGTGATCATAGATATGACACCAGGTTTTTAAACGGTGTCTATTAGCGTTTTTTTTTTTTTTTTACTTTTAAGAAGATGCTAATACACACTGGTTAAAAACCAGTGTTATATATATCTACTACACCGGTTAAAAATCGGTGTCTATTAGCATCTTTTTTGGGACACCTATAACACCACCCTCTATGACACCACTGATTTTTAGGCTATTACATCGATTTTTAACCGGTGTCTATTAGCATTTTTCTTGTAGTGCATTATCAATGGATAATATTTTATTTAAGGATAATTTTGTAAATGAAACATTATATATTTAAAAGAATATGTCAATTTATTAGATATTACACTAAATCTAGCTATTTGATATATATCTGTAGCTATTTGATAAGGCTTATAAATAAATATCTCTATCCAATAAAATATACTACCTCCGTTTACGAATTTTTTTTTCTACTTTTCCTTTTTGGGACGTCCATAAAGAACTTTCTACATATTTTTTGACTATACCCTATCACTTATAAATATCTCATTTATCATTACTTTTCAACTTTTCACCATTATCTATACTAATTAAAATACCCTTTCACCATTCTCAGTACACTCAACAACCTTTTCTCCACTCTCAATACACTCAACAACCTTTTTCTTAAAATCCGTGTTACTATCTCCTATGAAGTTCTTTCATGGACGGAGGGAGTATTTAGAAGAGGGGTGATAGCAAAAAAATCCATGAGCTTTTTCCATTTTCTGATTTTTAGGACGATCCTCTAATTTGACTTTCAAATACATTAATTTGTAATTGAATCACAATTTTCCCACAGCGAGAACCTCCGGTCAAATTAAAGCTGACGTGTCTCCTATGTGGCAAAATCGAAATGGACGTGTCAATTTTCTTAGATGAAACGACGTCGTTTTATTCAAAATTTAAAATAAATTATATTTAATTAAGAATAATTAAAAATTTAAAACCGTAAAATTCACACGTCACCCTCATCCTGCTCATCCCCCCACCCCCCCAACCAACGCACCCAGACCTCCTCATCGCCACCCTCTGCCGCCGCCACTTCCTCCGCTTCTCTCTCTCTCTCCTCCACTCAATTCCCGGTGGATTCCCAGCCATAAAGCCACAACCTGAATACCCCTTCCTCTATCCCCAGCCGACGACAGCTTATCGTAGCGGTCGATTTCCTCATCGTCAGCTGCTGCTGGCACGCGGTGGAGGGGCTGTTGACGAAGAAGGTGACGCCGTGGTAGACCGACGAAGATAATTGAAGCCAAAAATAAAAAACCTGCGGTGAAGAAAATTGCAGAGATCAAAAAGCCATACCTCGTGTTTGGGTTTGGCGGCGGTTGAAGGTCGAGGGAGATGGGCTCGGCACCGGTTGGAAGATGCCATCGTTGGAAGATGGAAAAAGTAACGTGGGTCGACATCCAACGACCAGATCCGCCGATGATCCACCTAGATCTGCCGCCACAACCGCTTGGATACCCCTCCCCCTATCCCCAGCCATAAAGCCACCACCGCTGAAATTTGGTGTCTAAAATTTGTTGCATTAAGTTTGTTAGGTCCCTTGGGGTCTCGAATAGGTGTATGAGGGAAGGGGAATACACATATAGGCTATTTTTCAAACGAAAATAAACTGACACAACCTTTTTTAGTTAAAAGGGTTTTCCAAGACTTAGGTTGGCGACTGATATTGAATACTCTTCAGTAAGGAGTTATCAGTTAAGTCAAAGACTTTAACATGATACATGTTAGGCTTCAGTCGAGTTTGTAAAACAGATGAGTAATATGAATCTCACTGACTATCCGAAGATTTATCAGTTCGACTAATATTACTGGCAGCGAAAAACTTTTCTTTCGAAATAACCTTTGTGATTAAACAAGTTGTCAAGGTTTATGCTTCACTTTGCTAGTAATCAGTTTAAGTTGATAAAACGTTTGTACACAGATAGGAAATATAAATACTGAAAGCGATAAACAACAAAGGGATTTTTAAGTGGTTCGAAAAACACTTCCGACATCCACGGTCAGTTGATCAGACTGACAACTTCACTGGGCTTGTGCTTACGGGTGCACAGCGAACCTAAACAACCGAAGATCCAATCTTCAGTACCAACACACTGGGTTGGATTTCTCACTCTTAGCTTCACTGTGACAAAACTATGCCTTTCCGCAAAGACTAAGATCTCTTGGAGTCAGAACACTATCTGAACTCCTTACAACTCAAACACTCAATTCGGTCGGTTGAAAAGAGGTTTGAAAATTTGCCAACTAGATTACAAAGAACAGGTTCTCTGTAATCAGTTATACCTAGGCTTTGGATATACAATATTTGCCTAAGTTCTAAGAGAATGTATGTAATCAGCAGTGGCTGATTTTTGGCTTTGTGATTCTCTTCTTCGATTCAAACTTTAGAATGGCTTTGAATTGCTGAGTGATGAATTCGGCAGCGTTTCAGCTTATGTAGTTGAATCAGTGAAGAATGAAGTGATCCTCGAACTCTATTTATAGGAGAGGTCTTGAATAGATCCGTTGGCTGAAATGGTATTCAAGAATTCATCCGTTGGAGATAGATTCGAACTTTACTGAAGCTTCAATCTTCGAGGTTCCTTTGTTTGGTGAGAACGGCTACTTTGAGAGCAGGAGATACGACGTCTCTGAAAAAGTAATCACCAATAAGGAAGGCTCTGCAGAGAAAGGACGATTCTCGAAATCTCTGCATTTAATGCGGCTGTACTTCTGGAGTGCGTGGCTTCCTTTAAGCTTTGGAGCTTCAGTCCGAGGAAGAATGTTTAACTGATACTTGACTTTAGTATCAGTCCGCCGAATCCACGTGGCTCGCATTAAATAATCAGTCGTAACTGACTCTTGGACTGATTAGTCAAATATCAGTATTTGACTTTGCCTTAATCATCACATCAGTCGGCAACATCAGTCTTCAGTCTTCAGTCCTTCGGCTTCAGTCTTCAGTCTTCATAACAACAACTATACTAGGAAAAGAACTCTAACACTTGAGTTCGAACTGTTCTAGTCTATTACAAGTGAAACTTATTGATTTTGGTATCATCAAAACTAGGATTATAATATTTCATTAAGTTCCCAACAAAGTTTTCTTTGTATTAGAACCTATATATAGCCTATCTCATGTATAGAAACATCGGGCTTGAATATTGGATCAATTGATAATATAGAGTTTGAGAATTGAGTTCTCTTTCTTAGTTTATTCTTGAAGTCGAATTTAGCATCCTCTCTTGTTTCATTTTCTTTCCTGTTTTCACCTCTCATCAATTTTATATTAACCATGAAAAGAGTATTTAAAAAAAAAATTGTTAATTACTATATATTGTGAAATATATTACAATTATTCAACTCTAACAATTTATTAATATGAAGTTCATAGATTGTGTGCAATTGACATTCACCTCTCATCAATTTTATATTAACCATGAAAAGAGTATTTTTTTTAATTTTTTTTTGTTAATTACTATATATTGTGAAATATATTACAATTATTCAACTCTAACAATTTATTAATATGAAGTTCATAGATTGTGTGCAATGCACACACTCTCACTAGTCTATTATAAATTGTTTTACAGAATTTGATTTGCTTATTATTTTATCATATATACTTAATTTAAGATCAATTTTTTAATTTATATATTAAACATATAATAAGTCTCTAAAATATATTATGGTTTATGTTTTTATATTTTAAAATTATTTAAGTAGTAGTATTCAGTAGAACTCTTCATCCATATACAAGTTACTAATTTTTTTTTTCTGTAAATTTAATACTTAGAATTACGATACAAAAGATTTATTTAGTTTGATTAGTAACTTATTTTTTTCTAGAATCCTTAGAATTAAAATTAATTATTTAAAGATGAACCCTAGAAAATAAATATGAATTTCATATCAATTTTTTTTTCTTTTTTTGGTCGTGTTTTTTTTTCTATGAAGAAAAAATTAGGTGATGCTCATTAATTAAAATTAGTTTTCAAAATTAAATTTAGATGATTTTTTTTGTTCAATTTTATGATATTTATAATATTATATTCAAACATTATCCAATAATTGATTTAAAAATATATTAAAATAATAAATATTACTACAAATAAAATAAAATATAAATTTATACTTATAAAAAATTACTCCTATTTATTAAATGAGCAAAATTTTGAAGTAGCCAAAATGAAGAATAAAACACAATTTATAGCCACACATTGAAAAAACATACAATTTGGCCATTTTGATTGTTTTGGACATTTTTACCCTTAATGAAGCGGACCGGGTAGGATCAGGCACGCGGTTCGCGTGCCGGGTCGGGTTAGGCACTTATGGCACTATTAGTGTCATAAGTGCCAAGATTTTACTTTGGTTTTATTTTAGATTTTCGTTGGCACTTATGGCACTAATAGTGCCATAAATGCCAACGAAAATCCAAAATAAAACCAAGTAAAATGGTCCTTTTGGCACTGTTCCATAAGAGCATTGGCAACGCCTACACGATAGCAGCTTACTCGTGTAAGTCTGCTATCGTGTAAGCGATGCGGGCCGAACTTACACGAGGGCTACACGTTCTATCGTGTAGCCCTTTAAACGGTTGAAAATAGGCGCGTGTTTTACACGCGCCTTTAGAAAAAAATAAAAAAAATCGATTTTTGAATTTGAAAATTGCTTTGACTGCCTCGGTCTCCGTGACAAATTTGACCGTTCGATTTTTTTTTTTTTAATTTTTTCTTCTATTTATATTCTATCTTCCTCCTTCTTCTTCCTCACTTTCACTCCACAATTCTCCTCATTCACTCCACAATTCTCCCCTTTCAATCAACACTTCAAGCCTCTTCTTCTTTTTTCTTCCGACAATGGCGGAATTCGACCACGGTTCTTCGTTTGATTCATCCGACGGTGTAGCTCATGCGATCATGGAGGAGATAGAGTTGCAGAAACAACTGCTTGTTCACATCTACGCCCAGCCGGCGCCGGAGCCGGGACATGCGAAACGTCCCCGGTCTTACGTCCACCGTGATAGAGAGGAAGCCCATCTACGTCTTATGCAAGACTACTTCAACGACAATCCGACGTACGGCCCTACTTTTTACCGACGGCATTTTCGAATGCAGAAGGAGCTGTTCTTGCCCATCGTGGAGGCTGTTCAAGGTGAAGATACTTACTTCCAGATGACCACTGATGCAATAGGTCGGGACTCTCTTTCCCCGTTGCAGAAATGCACGTCGGCTATCCGCCAGTTAGCCACCGGCGTCAATGCGGATACTTTTGACGAGTATCTCAAAGTCGTCGACTCCACCGGGCGTGTATGCCTCAAGAAGTTCTCCAAGGCGGTCATCTGGGCTTTTGGAGCCCATTATCTGCGCCGTCCAACGCCGAAGGACATCACACGCCTTACCCAGATGCACGAGGCGCGACACGGATTTCCCGGGATGCTCGGGAGTCTTGATTGTATGTATTGGGGGTGGATGAATTGCCCTAAGGCGTGGCACGACGCATATACACGCGGTGATCAAGGGGAGCCAACCTTGATCTTAGAGGCCGTTGCATCCCACGATCTGTGGATTTGGCATGCCTTTTTCGGTGTCGCTGGTTCGAACAACGACATCAACGTTCTCAACCAATCGCCTCTCTTCGCCGAAGTGTTGGATAGAACTGCCCCGCCTGTGCTCTTTCAGGCGAACCATCGCTACTACCAGATGGGCTATTACTTGTGTGACGGCATATATCCGGAGTGGCGTTGCTTCGTCAAGAGTCCACCGATGGCGACAAATCAGAAGGAGACGATGTTCAAGAAGATGCAAGAATCGGCACGAAAGGATGTCGAACGTGCCTTTGGAGTCCTTCAAGCACGGTGGGGAATCATTCGTAGTCCCACGCGGAATTGGTACTTGGAGCACCTTCGAGACATCATGATGTGTTGCATCATTCTCCACAACATGATTGTGGAGCACGAAGGTGAAGGAGCAACCAATTGGAGAGATGACGACGCGGGACATGGGGCGTCTAGCACTCTAGCAGTGACTCGACGGAGAGTGGTCGAGCAACCCCAGTTTCATTCGAGGAATATGTCCAAAGAGATGCCCTTCTCCGAGATAGGCAGTTGCACGCCGCGCTCCAATATGATTTGATGGAGCATGTTTGGGCACGTTTCGGACCTCTAGGGCCGGAATAGTTATTTGTAGGATTTGTTTTTATTTTATTAAATTTTATGTAATGTTTAGGATTTCAAAATTAATGCAATTTAAATTTGAAGTAAATTGTGTAATTTAAATTTATGAAATTAAACTTAAATGAAAAATGGAAAAATCAAAACTAATGCTATCATATAAGCTACTATCATGTAACCCCCAATGTAGCATCTTTACACCATGTGGTCCCCCCCTCATAAAGTAGGCTATCATGTAACCCCAATGCGGATGCTCTAAGTGTCATACGTGCAACAGAAACAACAGTAATAGAATCAAGAAATTATAAATGGATCATCTAAACCCTAAATGGAACATCTAAACCCTACGGAAAAGTGTTTAAAATGCTTTTGGCACTTATGGCACTAATAGTGCCATAAGTGCCAACGAAAATGCAAAACAAGATCAAGTAATAAAATGATGCGTATGACACTTATGACACTATTAGTGCCATAAGTGCCATACGCGCAACGGGCGCTGACTTTTCCCCGCTAGCGCGCAACTCACCCATAAGCTTCCAGCGGCCGAGTAAAAAAGGCAAATTAATTAGGCATATATACCACCTAATTAATGGCTATATTTTGATGTTTTAAGATTAGATGCCAAAAATTGATTTCAATCTTCATTATGGTCATTTAACTACATTGTTTCTTATTAAAATACGTCTTTCTCTATTGGTGCCAAAAAACAATTGTACGATTAAAACCAAAAAAGACTTGCATAAGCTAACAACATTAATCTCCACAAATGTTTTCTTACTCTTTTCAACAGACTAAACATGGTTTGATAAAATATTAAAAAGCAAAAATAAGTAATTAAGCAATTGATGACTTACCATTATACGAAATTCCAACCAAGTGTTAAGATATTTTACTCCATCCATCCCATCAATATTGGTTCACTTTCATTTTCATCTCTCCCATCAATAATACTTATTCATTCTAAAAAAGGAAATTATTAATTTCTCTTATAAAAAGTTATGGGCTTCGCCACTTTCTATCACTTTTATTTCTTAACCACTTCTTTTTAATAATCATGTTTAAATTAAAGTATGGAATGATATTTAGTGCGATGATAGCGGGTAGTAGAGGCGTGCAATGCAGGTTCTAAATTTACTGTTCCGAGCAATAATTAATGGAAAGCAAAACAGTTGAAGAGCCCAAAAAAATCCTAAGAGGCATTGATTAAACTCAATGGAAACAAAGCACATGCATCCGAATAAGTCCACTTAGTTTAGAGGATAATTTCCATTTATAGTCAAAATACAAAGAACCTATCCATCTCCATATAGTTATGCAGTTTTCTGCAAAATTCTCTTAATCTATCGTCGCAGTGACGCCTACACAGTATCCCACATCACAAACAGACAAAGCAATGGAGACGAACTAATACTACTAGATACGACTACGACATGCATCCTTTTCTTCTACCATATCCATTCCTACATCTTTATCTATCAAAACATGCATGGCATCATGAATATTAATTCAACAAGTTAATTTGGATCAGTTACGTTGCAGAGGTTGATAAATGCATCTTCATCAGATAAGACGACGGACGAAAAGTTGAAAATTGATAGCTCCAAGCAACAAATATTGGTTTTTCTCAAAAATAAATTAAAAAATATTACATTGTTGTTGTGGCATATTTGGATCGACACTCTACTTTTTTTTTCTTTCTGAGTTGATCGTCCACTTGTGTGAAAATTAACATCATGGTCCATGCATATATGAAAGCGATTAGTCAGTTGGTATCAAGTTCTCAATCCCTCAAAAACAGAAACATTGTTTAATTAGCGCATGCACCCGCTGATAATTAGTGGAGACTAAAATTACTTTTGTCAACTAATTATATATATATAAAAGGGAAATTTATAAGAGTTGCATCTACCATTACTACTACAATTTCGCTCATAGTCTAGGTTTTCCACCGTAGACTATGTGCATGGCGACTGTAGTGAAAAAAAGTAGTGTACAGAAACACCCTCGTATAGTCTGATACCATAGCCATACAAAGAAAAAATGAAGTTTAATTTATACCGAACATGGACTACGATGTCTCATGCACATAGTCATGAATCCGTAGTCTGTGTATACGAAAGACTATGATTTCTTGGTTATACACTACAATATAACGTAGTCTTTGTATCATAGTCTGCAATTTTAAGTTATTACTTTATTAACTGTAGAAAAAATCATAGTCTACGATGTTAAACCATTTAAACTACAATCATCATAGACAAAAGTAAAAAAAAATGATGCACGTACCCTTAAGCCCATGTTTGGCTCTTTGAAGTTTGGAAAGAGATTTAATTAATTGAATACATTACTTATTGTAATGAATTAACATTACCCTTATTTAGTAACCCAATCGCCAAATTTGTTACTCCTCAAAATAGAGGAGAAACAAAAGAAAGGGAATCCATTACAAGTCATTCTTTTTTATTGTTGAACCAAACACTCAATAAAAGTACTCCCTCCCTTCACCAACTCGTGACCTAGGGGAGGAAACACGGGTTTTAAGAAAAAACGTATTGTTTATTAGTTGAGTGGAGAAAAAGTGTATTGTTTATTGAGACCCACCAATTAAAAAATATAAATAGTTACTAAAAATGGGTAGGACACGAATTGGTGGACGGACCAAAAAGAAAATTAGTACACGAATTAGTAGACGGAGGGAGTAACAGTTATCATTAACATTCCTCCCATTATTTGATTCCATTCCATTTTCATTCATCTACTTGAACCAAACAAACATTAAAAAATGATCGTATCCGTAAGCTATATATATATCTCAAGTACATGAGGATTTTCAACAGAAAGCCAATATTCTTCATGTGGATCTAACAAAGCATATATGTCTGGTGTCTTTATTTTGCAGTATAAGTGATTAAGTTCTACAGTTATGATTGATCATATTGGCTATTTACCATAACATTTTTATGTTTGAACACCTCATTATATGATCTTTTTTATGTTTGTAGTATACCACTCCGCGCTTGACTCGTGAGAAGTATAGGAAGAAGTCAAGAACAAGAAAAGAGATTGAAAGATTGTGAGCAACGAAGGTTAGTTTTCTTTTATTCTAAAATCAAATGGCAGCCATGATCATATTTAAAAATGTTAGATGAGCATGTATCTAGGTAGTAAATGGAGATTAGGTTGGGGGATGGTTGTGTTCCATCCCATTTGTTGCTGTGGTGATGGCTTGGAGCCGCGTATGTGTTTTTGTTTGAAAAATAAATATTATCTTTAACATTGAGATATAGATAAAATACTAATTCAATTTTAGATCCACCTTTTCAAGAGGAAGAAATGGTTATGACTATGATGGTTAGTGAGACACCAGGCCAATAGATGATGACAACACACTAGTTCATCCAGAAGGTGGGATGATAGATATTGATGAGATTGGGGAAGAAACTGATGAAGACATAGTCTTTTCTGATGATGATGATGATGATGATGATGGTGATTATGACGACAATGATGAGTGACAGGTCTATTTATGTATAATTTTATATAAGTTTTGATTAATTGTTGTCCTTTTTTTTTTTCAAATATCACCTTATAATGTGTATATGATAATTTATGAACAGATATGAGTACTAGATCCCATCGTGGCCGTCGTGGAGGTTCTAGCAGTACAGCATCATCCCGTGCAGCATCATCGACTTTGCCAGCATCGGCTTCAGATGTAGAGTTAGAGCAAACGACATCTGATGCAATTTCAAACAATGATGGAAGGATATTTCGAGGACGCCTGAAGGGTTTGTCACTTTATAATGAGATGCTCCAGCAGTTCTTGAGGTCCCAGCAGTCGAGGAGTAGTGGCTCGGGAGGTTCTTAGCTTTCATGTAGTATATTTAGTACATTTTGATACATTATTATGATATTTCACTTAAAATGTAGTTTATTTAGTAGTACTTTTTATGTTATTATGATATTTACACATAAACGTATTGTTGGATATTGAACAATGTCGAATGAATTTTAAATTATGTTTAGATTATATTGTAATTGGATTTATTGATAAACATGTTGTCGTAACTAGGTATATTAAAAATTAAAATGAAAAAACATAAAAAATCAAACTTTACCGAGGGATTACCGAGAGAAACCACACTCGATAAATTTGAAAAATATAGCCGTAAATTACCGAGAGAATCACACTTTTCGGCAATATAGCACATTTACCGAGGGATTACCGAGGGAAATTTCCCTCGGTAAAATTAAGGCACAAGCCGACATTAGACCCGACGAAACATTACCGAGACCTAACTCCCTCGGTAAATCACTCGGTAAATTTACCGAGGGAAAATTCCCTCGGTAAATTTTTGTAATGACCCGACTTTTTATTAAGGATTATATACTTTTAATTACTGATTTAAGGATTTATTATGGTAATTAGAGTTCAGCATCCATTAATAAAATACGAACTTATATGAATTTGATAATTTATATATGTGATGATTTATTTTTTTTATTTTCAATAGATGATGCACTCAAAATATATTTTGAGTCCATTAATTTATTGTGGAGAATTTAACACTGAAGTGTTAAATATGAATCTTTTATCGATTGTTTACTTAAGCCCATAAGTAATTTATTTTATGTTAGAAGCAAGCTCAAATGGATTTTATGCTTCAATAAGAATTAGGCTTATATGTCTTAATGTATTTAAATGAGTTTGGAACCTTATAATTAATATATTAATCTCTTAGATATTTTAATTAGAATAATGGCAAGCATGCTGAATCCTAAAGCATGCTGAAGAATTTTGAGCGCATGCTGAAGAAATTCTTCAGTCATACATGCAGGCTGAAAGGGGTTCATACCTGTAAGTTGAAAAATTCCACAATCCTCATCCATCCAAACCACCCCATTTTTCTTTAAAACCACAGCCACTTTCACCATTCTCACACCACCATTTTCAACTACTGCAACCCAAATTCACAGCCAATTTTAAGGTAATGCAACAAAGAAATTTCTGTATCTTTCCATTCTCTTCCCAAATTGATTCCTAATTTTTGTGATATACAATATCTGCAGAGACTATTATCCACCTACTCAAGGTATCATCACCCTCAGGGAACCACCAATTCATACCAATTCATACGGCTGTTCTAATATTTCACAACATGTTTACATATGCACATATGAACTGAAATTTATAGACTAGTTCAGTTTCAAGAAAAGAATTTCAGATTTCAATAAGCATTTACAGTATTTGATTTCTGCTCAAAATCCTATGCTATTTTGTGAACTAAATTGTGGCTTGAACCTACTGTGTGTGTGAGTCGAAATCAGAGGGGACGGCAGCCGCGGTGGCTGCCGGCGGTCGACGGTCGGCGACGGAGCCGAGGTGGTCTCCGATCTGCCAAAGAGAAAAAAAAAGAGATGAGTATTTCAGATTTTTAATTTAGAAAATGAAAAAAAAGGGGGGAAAATAGAAAAGGAAGAAATTAGGGCTTACCTTAGGCTACCCGTCGATCCAGAGAGAGAGACGAGAGAGCCGAGGGTGGCGCGGCCTATCGCCGCTGCTCCTCCGGCGAAATCCGTGGCGGCGACGGTTGGATCGAGCAAGAGAGAGAGATGATGAACAGTGTTCGTTTCTTGAGGTTAGAGAGAGAGGGAGAACAAGGGGTGGCCGTGGCGTTGAACGGCGGCGGCGGATCTGCCATGGAGGAGAGGCGGAGGCGACGGAGCGGCGGCGTGCTTGCGCTGCTGCGCCTGGTTCCAGCGGCCGAGGGAGCGAGGGAGTCGAGGGTGGCGACACCTGGTGGCTGGTCGCGGTGGCCGAAGGAGAGGAGGGGAGGAGGCGACGGCGAGGCGGCGCGCCGGAGGCGGCGCCGCCCTCAGCCGAACGAAGAGAGAGAGCAGAGAGAGTAAAGAGAGAGAGCAGAGAGAGTAGGGAGAGAGAGAGCCGAGAGATAGAGATAGAGAGAGAGGCGCATTTGATGTGTGTGTGTTGAGTGTGTTTTATTGTGTGTGTATATTTAGGTTAGGGTTTCAGCCGGGTTTGGGCCGGGTTTGAACCGGGTTTGGGCCGAAAATATTGGGCTCCCTCTTGGGCCGATTTTATTAATTGTTTGGGCCGAGACTTGGGTCGATTTTAATTAAATTGTTTGGGCCCTTATTTAATTAACAGATGGGCTTCGATTTAAATGTTTGGGCTCGGCCCTTTACAAATAAAATCTGATGGGCTTCTTTTAATTAAAGGATTTGGACCTATTTTAATTAAATTGTTTGGGCCTTATTCAAAGAAAAACATGATAGACTTAATTTATCTAATTAATTTGGGCTTATATCTATTTAAATTATTTGAGCTCTTAATTATTAATTTAAATTGAGCTTGATTAATTTAATTATATATTGACCTTTAAATTAATTATTTAAATGGAGTTCTTTATTTCAAGTATTTATAAATGGATTATAAAATGAAATATTTCGAGTTAAACTCTCATTTAAATTAATTCTTTTCAAAATGACTTATTAATATGGATTATTTGAAAATGATTAAATGATTTTAAAAATAAGAAAGCATGATCTATGATGATATAATTTATCTATGTAATATTATAGGATTTGTTTTTAAATGACGGAATATTTGACTTGATGACATAAATAGAACGAGTTATGATTAATGCGCATGTTGATGTTCGAATAAATAGTTTCGAACCTAAATGATAGTTATGTGATAATGTTTTGAGTTTAAGGTTTTGACGAGATAAGATTAATTCTTTCCAGTCCACATTAATTATTACTTGGACTCCTATTATTTAGTAATAATGGGTCTCGAATTTATATTACTTGGGCTCCTACGATTTAATTGATTAAGTCCAATGATATTTATTTATTTAACCCAATAAGAATTATTATTTTAGGCTTCTTTATTAATCCTAATTATTTTAATTAGTGATTAATATTAAAATTTACTAATTATTTTAAGGGTGATGATGGGCTCACTTATTGGGCTTCATGATTTTATTATCTTGGGCCTCATTTTTTGGGCTCTAGAATTTAATTGATGTTGGGCCTAATTTTATTAATGCACTGGGCTTCGAATTTGTTCTTTTGGGCTCGAATTAAATTCCTTTTGGGCCTTGATTATTTTATTTTAATTGGGTCTTCATAATTATTCTATTAAGTTTAATTAGAGAAAATTTTAAGACTTACTAATTATTAATTAGTAAGTGAATTAGATTATTTTAAGATGAGTAGATTATTAAAGATTAATAATCCGACCTCATAAGACGAGATTTAATTCCTTAAATAGGATTAGCATCTCATAATTTAATTAAAGGAATATGAGTCATGCATAATCATTTCACGCATCCTCATTTATTGAGATTTTTCGAGAATTAGAATCTTATTTTATTTTCTCGGATTAAAGGTCAAGCACCAGAGTTAGAGCTAAACCGTGAGTCTGCTATTCAGGTAGGCTTTCTATGTATAAACTAAAATTATATATTAGAATTGTTAAGACTTTATGCTTATGAATTTAAATGATATTGTCAATGCCTAAATGCTTTATGTTTTATTATTAATTGCCTATCTGATGTTAATCGAATTCGGATTCTGGATGGGACCGCAAATCCCTTCGGAATTAGTGTACACCTTGTGATCGTGAGTCATCTAGCGGGTTGGCCGATCATAGTGTCCGTAGAGGGAGGCCTCCCTCTCGGCACGAGTTACTGATATGGTGATTAATGATATAAAATACCTGCGCGGGTTATTGATGAAAGAAATGATATTATGTTTGGTAAATACGAGTCTTTAAAGGAAAACCCTCGTATTTTACTACTGTTGAAAGGCTTGACAATAAAATATTATGCATATATGTAAATTTCGGCAAGTGTCCACTAAGTACTTTTGTACTTAGCCCTGCATGTATTTTTAAATGTGCAGGTTGAGCTGTGATCGAGGATGTAGTGTGCAAGCGGAGCTTCTGTCAATCTAGGATGAGTACCTCAGAGTAGAGTATATGTCTTCATACATATATTCAAATTATTATTCCGCTGCGAACACTGATTATGTTAAGATATTATGTCAAACAATATGTATTATTTAATAATGTACTAAAACTATTGAGTACCCCGTTTTGGGATAATATTATGTACGATCCCCTTGTGGCCTTCATTGATATCTAGATATTTCGATTGATTTCTTTATACAAGTCGAGTCATCAAGAAAACGAATATGCCCCTTTCTAAATCCCGCTCCTAAATTCCCTCCCTTAGTCGCGGTTTTCCCGAATTTGCTATCCTTAGCAAGTGCGGTCGTGACAATTTTTTACCGACATTGAAAATAATGACGGGGCGTTTTAATCGGTGATATCTCGGTAAATATTTTACCGAGGGAAAATCGTGCATTTACCGAGGGAATATTCCCTCGGTAAAAAAATTATTTTTTGTTGTGTATATATCTCAAGTGTAAATACTTTATATGTCAAGTACAGTTACTTTATAGTTTAAGTGTAAGCGGATTGTGGTTTGTACATTAATATATATATATATATATATATATACACACACACACACACACACACATATATATATAGATATATATATATATATATATATAGAGAGAGAGAGAGAGACAGAGAGAGATAAACAGGGTTAGGTTTTAATGAGATTGTTATTTTTCGTGTGATGTGAGACTAATGAATAAGCCAGTATATATATAGTGATAAATAAGGTAGTATATAGTGTTGAATAACGATATTAAAAAAAATTAATAAAATTTTCACTCCCTGCGGGATTTGAAAACCCAGGTAAAATTTTTTCCCCTGCAGATAAATATCGCTATAGGATACATTAAATCAACACCTACAAATCAATCTAAGATCTCATCATATATGAGGATCTCATTGGAACTATTCTCTATATATATATATGAGGTGGTCTTGGGTACAACTAGGTGTACCGTACAAACGGGTTGCACCCGTATCCAGACCCTGACCTGCACCTTGATCCAAATCCGCACCGCACCCTGACCCGAACCGTGTAAATGGTACTATTCGGTTATATATACAAATGACACTGCCAGTAATTAACACTATTTTGTTATACAAATAAGACTGCGTATAAATGACACTATAACATTATAAATGACACTATGTATAATTGACACTATTCAGAAATATAAATGACACTTCCTGTAATTGCCAATATAAGATTGTAAATGACACTATAACATTTTAAAATGTTACAGTGTCATTTATATAACCGAATAGTGTCAATTATAGGCAGTGTCATTTGTATAACTGAATAGTGTCATTTACACGATTTGGGTTAGGATGCGGGTCAACCCAATTGTACGGTGCACCCGATTGTACCCAAATGTGTGTGTGGGGGGGGTGGGGGGAGGTTAAAGGATCACGTGAAAACTACATCTTTTCGTGAGAACGGAGAACCATGAACAAACACATAATATATATGAACAACATATAATCAGATCGTGAACAGTTTAATACTCCCTCCGTCCATGAAAGAACTTCCTAGGAGGGAGTGACACGGGTTTTAAGAAAAAATATTGTTGAGTGTATTGAGAGTGGATAAAAGGTAGTTGAGTGTATTGGGAGTGGTGAAAAGGCATTATAATTAATATTGGGAGTTGTGAAAAGTGAAAAGTAAGAGGATTATAAGTGGTGGGGTATAGTCCAAAAATAGGTAGGAAGTTCTTTTGTGGACGTCCCAAAAAGGAAAGATATGAAGTTCTTTCGTGGACGGAGGGAGTATAACATGTATACAAGATCTGACCATCTCTTGTTCGTGTATTTTATGTATATATCACAATCGACTTGACAATCTCTTATTCATGTATTATATGTGTTTCTTCATTGTTCTCAGTTCTCATGAAACGATGTGGTTCTCTCTCTCTCTCTCTCTCTCTCTCTCTCTCTATATATATATATATATATATATATATATATATATATAGGGGGTGGTTATTCCATAAACTCCCCTTAGAATATAAATTAAGAACCTATATTAACCTTAGATCTTGAGCTATTTAACGGCAGAGATCAAAAGTTATAGATACCATCTGATTCGTTTTATGTGTGGAATTAATTCACACTTAAGTTGCTCCAGAGGGTAATTTCGGCATCGAGGTTTGACTTTCCAAAATGCCAACTTCATCTATCCGAATTACATGCCTAATTTATTTCCAGTGAGAGATTTGATGTGTTTGACAATAATGCTATGAATATCAATCAATTATTGCGTGAACTAATTAAAAGGAATTTGCGAAAATATTGTTAAAAACTTGGATAGAATTAATCGGTGCAATTAAATGCATCTACCTAAATGAAGATAAACCCTACGAACCGATACATTCTCCTTTTCAATTTTTCAAGAAAAAAAGAAAATGAACGACGAACAGTAGAGGCGGTGGAGACTTAAATCGAAGCCTGATTTCGAGCATTATCAAACCTGTTAACGGATTTCCGGCGATGGCAAGAACAAAGCCTTAGTCGGACCGATTAGATTTAATATGAACTCCCATTTTATTTCGTTGCATTTATTGGGTTTTCATGTTTTTCGTTCTTAAATATGAATGAAATTTTTTTTGCACCTTTTTGGAGGGGTCTTGAAATAACATTGAATATATATCCTTTGCTGCTATTCGTGAACAGGGCGATGCCTCACTTCCTGACATGCGTACACCAGATCAGAACATTGAATGGTTTGACGAAGCTTGGTCTGATCCTGAATTTGTCAAATCATGCAAACAATTACTACCAAAGACTTCAGCAAGGTCAGGTTTAATAGATAAAATCCCATCTTTTAGCCTTGGAGCAACACAGCGGATGGAAGTGGATCTGAATGTTGGGGTGAATGCGGTTACTCTTGAAACCGAATGCTTGGTAAATGCAATGACAAAGGTTGTATGAGTGTCTATCATTTTGTGTTTTTCCTTTTTTTTATGGTGAAACTAAAACGATAGAAAATGATTTTAGGGGGCATCTACAAACAAGGCAGGAATGAATGAACATTGTGACAAAGACAAGACGAGGAATGGAAATCTGGGGTTAGCTACGGGCACTAGGGTGTATAATGTATGAATTTGATTAGTATACAACATGAATTAATCACTACATTTGCATGAATTTTTCAAAGTGTATGCGTATGAATTTTTCCGTAAGAAACCACATTTTGTCTGAATCAGTGAGCATGAATTATTAGTGAGAGTTATGTAAAAATTCGTGCCTTATATCCTAGTTATGCTTGAGTCTCGTTTTAGTATATAAAATAGCTTGATAACAACGTATGAATATTTATGTTTAATGTCCGAATTTGATGAGTATGGGACATGAATTTTTTGAGCAACAGTGTGTTATGTAAATTTTGGGTGATGCAGTGACATGGCTGTATTACAGATTTTTTTTAGAAATGTAACTAAATTATTCCCTACTTAATTGAGATAATTTTATATTTCGTAAAAATTCATGAATTCTTTATTTTATATGTCACTAGAGATTATTCTAATAGTATTTTACGAAATTAATTTCAGGGAGCTATAGTTGATGGGTCTGTTATTTATGATGATGGAGCGCGGTCAAATGTAATTAAAGGTTCGTCTGATAGAATATTTTTGTTTTTTAGTATGTTGAGGTTCTTAGAAATTTAATATTTGAATTTTCAAGTCATTTACATTCAGATGCAAGTATGGATATGTATAATTTGAATTGCTAGTAACTTGTAACCTATTGAAATTCATACTTTGAGGCGTCTTAGCTGTGAGCATTATGCTTTTCTTTGTATACATTATGTCTTAGGTGTAAGTACTAATGATATGTTCTTTATTCTATATATTTTTTTAATTTGACTTAAACAACATGTTCAGGGAGTTCATGCATCCAGGAGTGGTGATGATGGTGGCCAATCTAATGTACATGTGTGGCAATCAATTTACTTATATGTGAATACTAAGTGAATATCTTTGAATCGTCTGTGAATATTATGGTTTGTGCACATGAATTTGAGTAACTAATGTAATGTGGTTTAGAGTGCTTTAAATTGCGACTATTAATTATGTTTCCCAATCGTGTGGAGATCGGGTGCGCCACAGAAGAAACTGAGACCGAAGATCTGCAGACCCGTCCTCGTGTAAGGACCAACATTTCGAGACGTGGAAAAGAAAATGTGGTTTATGAAAATCCTCATAAATTGGTAAAACGACTTCGTAGTGGTAGAATTTGATATTATTTGATATGGTTGTAATATCTTATATGTTAATCAGGTTTTGGGTGTGTGCGTTGGGGCAAAAACAGAAAAGCGTATGGTATTAAAGCCCCTGGTAGATAATGTATGTATGGCTATTGTAAAACCTTTTTTTTCTAGCCTGTTTGGAATTATAATAGTATATTATGTTTATGTAATTCTTTGTGAATTTGTAATGGTAATCTAGGAATCGTTGGATATCTTGATGTATATTTAGATGGTTTCATTGCAACCTCCTACACTTGCAAATAGATGCAGGGGAAATGATGTTCTTAAGAAATCTAATGTCTCGAGTTTGGTATAGACATTACAAATAATAAGTTTGTAGGTTTCTATTTAATGTTTGAATGCATAAATTTCGGAAGATGTGTGTATTTTATGTACCCAGACTACATTATTCATGCACATGTGCTTAGCAGTTCACGTATTAAAAAAATTTATTCGTTGAATTTATTTGAATTTTTTGGAGGACAAAACTTGTGCTTGGGCCAATTTTATGTAAGGGTTGGTTATACAGGTTGAGTAAAAATCTGAATAAATTATAAATTAATTATATCAAACGTTTTATTTAATTAATTCAAGAAAAATAAACGGCTTTCAATAATTCTATACTTGTCATTTATCTGAAAAGTTTATCTTTTTTACTTAAATATTCAATCCTTTTTTTTTTCATATCATCTATTAAATAGTCTTAATTGCCTTGAAGCTAGTCAAATTCAATATTTGGTTTAATGAACAAAAAAGTAAAGATCGTGCATGAAAATATAACTCATTTACTCCAAAAAATAAATAAATTCACCCCTAGTTTATTTCGTGGAGATAAATCGCGATGACTATCACACATGTTATTATTGGTTCATATTGAAATTATATAATTATTCTCAATTTTATAATTCATGCACATTTAAATAGCGACTCATATATTCATAAAAAATTGTTCGTTCGATACATATGAACATGACTATAGTTTTTCACAACAGTAAATTTTTATTATCAATGCGTGAATATAATGTAAACGTGTGTGAATAAATCAGAATATACGCATGAATTTTTAAAAATATACTTATTATTGGAAGTTAAGCTATTGATGCTCCATGTACCTATAAAACGTCTTATTGAAGTTAGACTTTTGACAACGTGAACCATTCAGTTTGTGCGCATGAATTTTTTAGTAACCAGTTGCACTTCATCACAATATTAAACCTTCGTTCTCCATGTGGATATTGCGCAAATTTTGAGAATTGCCTTGGAGGTATAGTTTTTTGGGAGGGGAGGGGGGGGGGGGGGGTTACTTCTCTAAATTCTTGCGTACACTTTTCTTTTTTTCTTTAAACTTCTTAGTATAGAGTGCTTATGAATAAAATAATAATGGATAAGAATTTGGAACAAATCTGATTTGATAACAGCATCCCACGATTCCTTCAATTAAGGATAAGATAATTATCCCAAAAAACGAAATTACCTTAAACCCCTAATGTATAATCAACGTGAAATTTGTCACTTAAATATGGGCAAAATCTAACCGTCGAAATATGAAGATCTAATGGTTTAAATTGGTTCTTAATTTATATCCTAAAACTAGTTCTTATTTTAGCCTCCCCCTATATATATATATATATATATATATATATATATATATATATATATAGGGTAGGGTTAATATAAAAACCCCTTTTAAGATGAAAACTAGGAACCAATTTAAAGCCATTGATTTAAATAAAATAGAGGGCTGAGATTAAACTACAGATGCACAATTTCGATTGCATAGATGCACAGTTTCAATTGCATAGATGCACAATTTCGATTTGCTTGAGTATTTTGCATTGTTGGTTTCAATTGCATAAATTGCATATTTTTTAAGTGCACAGTAAAATATAATAGATGCACAGTTTCTTTTGTTGACTAAATCCTAACCATTAGATCTAATATTTAAAAGGTCAAGATTAGGTTCCTAGTTCTCATTTTAACAGAGGTTTTTATTAGAACCTCTTCCTATATATATATATATATATATATATATATATATATATATATATATGAATTGGTTCAATTGATGAACTTGTCAATTAATTTTTATGAACGCGCGTTGGTCTGGGGTTCAATCCTTGCAAGTGGCTTGTTTTTTTAATAAATTAAATAGATTCATATGTTCATCAGTTATATTGATTACGTTCAAAGAATTTATTGATATGTTCATTTATCTCAAAATCTCAAAATATTTAAAATCTCAATAGAAGCTAACCCTATATATATATATATATATATATGTGTGTGTGTGTGGGGGGGGGTAAATAATAATTATGATAGTGTGGTCCATTAATAGTTAAAAATGAGGTAGTGCTATAGTGGAGAAAATATGAGGTAGTTGAAAAGGAGGTAGTTGTTGGTGTGGCACACAGGTGACACCACTATGGGGTAGCGCCATAGTGAATACTCTAAACAAATGGTCTTCACCCACTTTACACTCTTAATCCCTTATTCTTAATTTTCGTGCTCAAACTAAAAGTGCCAAGATAAATGGGATGGAGGTAGGAAAATTTTGCATACATACAAAATCTAGTTAGAAATACAAATAGCAATATCTCAATCTTAATATACATAATACTCCGTCCAACCCATTATAAATGTCCCAATTTTCATAATAAGATGTTTCATCACAAATGTCTCATTCCTTTAAAATGGCCTACAACTAAAATAATGGCCACCAACTAATTAGATTGAGCAATTTAAAAGATAATTTAAATAATCTTTTTCACTAACCTTTACAAATTATCTTCTTTTTGTAAATAATAATAATAATAATAATAATAATAATAATAATAATAATGATATAAATCTATAGTTGTAAAAAATAATCCCCATTTTTTTGTTTAATAAAATATCATTATAATATTTTTAAATACTATTTCTACCTTCTATGAACACACACCCTAAGAAAATGTATAGTAGGAAAATAAATGTGTGTTGGTTTAATAGTAAAGTCCTTAATGACTGATACTAAAGATCTCAAATTCGAGTTCACTATCACACAATCTTTAAAAAATATTTATTTAAATTTCAAAATTAAGTAAAATTAATACTATAATAAATTAAATAAATCATTAGAGCAACCCAAACATGTGACAAAATATATGGAAACAATTAAGTACTAAATAATTCTTATCCCTCTACTAAAAAAATTATAAATACTACAAAATGAAAAAAAAAAATGTATTAATCTATGTTGCATAGGTACTGAGGTGCGGATGCGGGAGCGATACGACTAGTACGGAGATACAGATTTTTAAAAATTATAGGGTGCGATTCGACAAGGATACATATAATTATCAAAATTTTATGATATATAATGCTTATAAAATATATACAATTAAAAATTTCTTAAATTAATTATATGTAATTTACATTTTATTTTAGCCAAAAGTTAAGCATTTTCAATTATATAAGTTAATTGAGCAACAATATAACGATTCAAATATTATTAGTCCAATATATAAATCATAACTGAAAATAAAATTATCAAAATAATCTTGTGTAGGCCTTTCGTGCACGAGATACGTGAATTTCGCCTATGGAATCTGTGAATCCGGTTTATTTTTATAAATTGTTTTAAAAGATACGCCACGTGGCGAATCGGGTGCGAATCCGACGAGAATCCGAGAGAACCGCACCCTAAAAGAATCTGATTCGCCGTACATGCCAATTTTTGAAGAATCCGTGCATCATGATATTGATGAAAATTTGAATCATAAATTAAGTGGGAAAAAATAAAGAAAAACTTATAATAAAAATAAAGCAGATACTTTAATAATTAAAATTACACAATTATATTTCTATAGTAATCATGCGTAAAAAAGTTATGAAAAAAGAAAAAAAAATCAAAAAAATAAAATAAATGCAGCAAATAAAATAGAATAGAATAAAATAAAATACTGATATGGAAAAGTAAAATAACATCATACGAAAAATAGATAATCATCCTAAATAAAATAGATGATTGAAAAAAAAAAATAAGAGAGAGGAGAGAGAAAATAATTTTGTTTGAAACTTTTAATTTGTGATAACTTTCTTATTTAAAATTTAATTTTTATGTATTATATATCAAAATAAAGCTCTTGTCATGAATCATGATCTTTAAATTGATATACATATTGAATTTTTCATTAGTCAAATTGAACGATTTTATAGAAGAAAAAAAAAAGATAAAAGAAAAGGAGAAAAGTTAATTTATAAAAATAAAACCGTGCCTCATAAGTATAACAGAATTGAGCTAAATGAGTGGAAATAATAACTGAATTTTAGCTTAATTTTCAATAACCGATGTTTTCAAATTATGGCGATAATTTTTTACCGTTGAAAACTGCTTATATATAGAATATATAGATATAGATTTTCTTTGTTCGGGAATAGGGTAACTTATTTAAAGTTTCTTAGATAAACCCTATATATGTTGAAGAAGATTCAGGTGAGTCTCTCGCTTTTGAGTTTTTTTTCATGGTTCCCTCATAAACACTCTTTTGTTTCTATGAAACCTCACAAGCACTCTTTGTTTTTATGAAAGATATAGATTCTCCTTTTTGTTACTATTAGATAATTGAGTTCTATCTTTTATTATCAGAATTCTATAATGATTCTCTCCATTTACTTCTTGTTGGGGTTGAATGTTGAGTTTCCTTGTTTACGTCTAAGAGGGTGTTTGGCTGAGCTTATGAGCTCCTTAAAACAGCTTATAAATTATTTAGGAGCTTATAAGCTCTTTTAAAGTGTTTAGCAAAATAAGCTTGTAAACAACTTATAAGCTCCAAAAATAAGCTCCAAGAGCTTATAAATTCCCCAAAAAATAAGTTCCTCTACCCCAACTTATTTTTTTATAATCTCATATGCAACAATCATTTTACAAATATTTTTCAACTATAATTTTTTATTTTCATCATATATCATTCAAGTTCATTTTTCTTCGATTTTCTCTCTCTAAAAAAAATTCTCTCTCTAGCAAATTTTTTTTTCTCTAGCTTATAAGCTCAATTATCCAAACACTTTGACAACTTATAAGTTCTTAAAAATTACATCTTATAAGCTCTTAAAACATCTTATAAGCTCCAAGAGCTTATAAGCTCTTTAAAATAAGCTTAGCCAAACACCCTCTAAGTAGCATGTGGTGTTTACGTTGCTAACTTTTAAGTGAAATTTGAAAGTTGCTTATGCTATTTGACTCGGTTCCTTTTTAAGTTCTTTATAACTAATTAGAATTCCTCTTGAAGATAACTCCCTAGACTTAGGTGTTTTTACACCAAACTGTGAAACCAATCTTGCACATTGGTTTTATTATTTTGATTTGTGATAATCATGCGATGTTTACTGTAGTATATTACGTGTTGCATAACGAGTGCTTAAGCATTGAGGGTTTGTTCAAGTTTAGTAGGATTTCAATTAAAAAAAAATTGAGGGGAGGATTTCGATAAATTTCAATGAATAAGAGTTTTTGAATTTTAAAATATCATCAATGCATACGCAATCAAACTCATTTCTTTCCTCTTTATCCTTTTCTGAATAAGCCCAAAGTTCTTTATAAAATCCAAAGCTAATAAGAACCCAGCCCAAAACAAACGATGCTAATTGCTACAACTGAACTAAAGAAAAACTATATTTCTCCCATTGTCTAGCCCAACACTTTGTATGAGAGACAAATTGAGGGTGTATAAGCTCCACAAAACAGCTTATATAAGCTGTCTCTAAATTTAAGCTCCAAGAGCTTGTAAGCTCCCAAAAAAATAAATTACTCTACCCCAACTTATTTTTTTATAATCTCATATGCAACAATTATTTTATAAATATTTTCAATTATAATTTATTATTTTCATCATATATCATTCAAGTTCATTTCTTTTCGATTTTTTCTCTCTAAAAAAAAATTCTCTCTCTCTAGAAAAAAATTCTCTCTCTAACTTATAAACTCAATTATCCAAACATTTTGACAACTTATAATCTCTTAAAAATTACATCTTATAAACTCCAAGAGCTTATAAGCTCTTTAAATAAGCTTAGCCAAACACCCTCATATATCCCAACTTATTATTATTGCCGGTTGCTCGATTGATAAGAAAAATAAAAAAAAATGAACTTAAAAAATATTTAAATAAAAATAATAAAAATAAAAATTATTCATTAAAATTAAAAAAAAACATAAAAATTAGCTACATTTATCATTTTACCTTTCACATAAAAATCCTAATAATTGTCCATTAATTGTTTAAAGCCAAGATTATTTCTAGTCGTAAATGCTAGCTTTTTAAAACTCGAATTTACTACCAAAATTATTTATAATTGTAAATCTAAACTCAAATACATAATCAAAACAACTAGTAAAGAATTCGAGCTTTAAAACTTGAATTTACAACCAACATTATTAAGTCATTTGTGAATCCAAAAATATTAACGACACAAATTACTCCAATTCTCATACATAATAATCGATTTTCAATACAATCCGCACAAAATTGTCGATTGACAACCAATCAATCAACAACCATTTGTTTTCACTAACCAACTAGTAGAAACAATAGGGCCGAATGGCCCTATTCAACATACAACATCAAATTTTGCCCACCATTTGAAAAAACATAAATTTTAGCTATTTTTTGTATGTCATGATTATTCTACCCTTCTCTCTCTTTCCTCTCTCTTTCTCATCTCCCTCTCTCCCTCTCCGGCGGCTGCGCTATCTCCTCTCTCCTTCTCATCTCCCTCTCTCTTTCTCCAGCGGCTACGCGGCAGCGGCGCCGAGCAGAAGTCACCGGAGCAGATCTGATCGTAGCTGATCTGATCGCAGCGGCGCCGAGCAAAAGTCAGCGGCAGAATTCGTCGGAGTAGAGGATGAGGCGGCGGCGGTGGAGGAGATCCGATCCTCTGAAACGCGTGGAGGAGGGATTGGTCAGGCGGCGGATGATGAGGCGGCGGCGGTGGCAGATCAGATCAGATCTGTGCTGATCTGATCTGTGCTGCACATATGGCACTATTAGTGCCATAAGTGCAAACTTCCCCCTAGGGTTTAGATGTTCCATTTAGGGTTTAAATGATGTTGTTTCTGTATTTGTGCTGCACGTATGGCACTTATGGCACTATTAGTGCCATAAGTGCCCAAATGACCATTTTACTCAGTTTTATTTTGAATTTTCGTTGGCACTTATGGCACTATTAGTGCCATAAGTGCCAAAATGACTATTTTACTTTGTTTTATTTTGGATTTCCGATGGCACTTATGGCACTATTAGTGCCATAAGTGCCATCTTGGCACTTATGGCACTTATGGCACTAATAGTGCCATAAGTGCCTAACCCGACCCGGCACGCGACCCGCGTGCCTGATCCTACCCAGTCCGCCTCATTAAGGGCAAAAACGTCCAAATCAATAAAAATGGCCAAAATTTGTGTTTTTTCAATGTGTGGCCATAAATTGTGTTTTATGCTTCATTTTGGCTACTTCAAAATTTTACTCCAACTAGTATCTACTAACCCAGCTATCTCTATTTTCTGCTGTTTGGAAATACTAGAATTTTGAAAAGCTCAAGTTCGATATCATGCTTATACTTAATACAAATCAGAATAAAACCAAAAAATTAGAACATCATCATAAAAAAAAATACTAATATAAACAAACTATCATGTACAAACTAGACTTCACCAAACAGAAAGAAACCATACCAGTCATAATAGGGAACAAGTAAACTTAAAACCACAAACCAACTCACTCTATAAGCCATAATAACATACCCGAAATACCAAACTGAAGATGTCAAAATAGAAACAATCTAACTGCTTCTGATCAGCTTGAAACGGGTTGAGATATGGTCCCTCTCGCCCTAAAATCAGATACACTGTCCAGCAGATGATGTGATGCTTTCTCAAAATTAACGAACCCCATGAACCAGAACTCATGCCTGTCCACGCTCACTATATGGATATACTTCTCCGGTGGATTCTCTTTCATGATAACGGGGTTCACATTCTCTATATTCCCCAAAGGTATTGTCACCTGCTCAAAATTCACATTCATTCACGAAAAAAGCACACTTTATATGTTGCCACGAACCCTTCAACTTAGCCACTATCAACAATACCACACCACAACCAATCATATAGGGGCACAATATGAATCTTTTAGAAGTCCAAATTTCAAGTTTCAAGTGCTGCATCATAATGTAAGTATGATATATATTTGTGACCTTATCTATCATTCATTGAAGGTGTTACCTTGCAATTCAAGTATCAAGTGTTGCATCATCATGTAAGTATCATGTATATTTGTGAACTTATCTATAATTCATTGAAGGTGTTACCTTGTAGTAAGTCCATGTCTCCTGGCCGGAGGGGGCAGTGAAGGACAAAGGGCGGTCGCTGCAGAAAGCTAGACGAGCAGTGGAGAGATAGAGGGTTCCAGCAACAGGGCCAGTGGTTGTGGAAAGATAACAGGCAAATGTTTTCTTGAGCTTCTCATCTGGATACGAATCGAAAATCTGCTTGAATAGAGACTCGAATCCACCTTCTGTTATTGCCTTGGCTGTTAGATTAACCTTCCCCCATGCAGCTCCAGATACAGATGGCCCAGTTTTTACTGCAATCTCTCACACACACACAGAGCAATTAATTAGCAAAATCCACATGATATCTGCCTACAACTCCATTAAGATCAATGAGTAAAGGAGAATTCTAACTCTGCATTCAAAGGAGGCATAGTTTTCTATTCTACACTAACGCGTTGTTTATATTGTAGATAAAAACAATTAGTCTAGAAATTGTCCAAAACTGAATCTTTATATTTGTAAGATTATTTTGGATTGCTTTCCTCAAAAAAGAAGAAGATTATTTTGATTTCTAATGACTAATTAAGAGATATGTATAATCTAGACTGGTGGTGAGATACAAATTATTCATTTCCTTCTTTCTCAGTAAATTAAATTTGGTTCAAAGTTAACAATACATGAGTTTATATCCCAACATTTAATCCACTAAATAATCAACTGATCTTCAGATGAAAAATTCCTAACAAGATTTAGAAACTTAGCTTGTCCCTAAACCTTTGAATTCCCTTGATCTTGTTACTCTTATTAACGTTATGATATCCAATTAAATTTCATTTTAATTGCATAATTCAGACGTTCAGAATCACCAAAAAAAAAAAAATCAGTTAAACATTAAATTATGAAAAAGTTATAAAGGAAATTCTGTAGAGCTTACAATTGTGCCAGACATTACGAGAAATGTCTTCGGCTTTGCGAGTCCAAGAATTGAAGAGACTGACAACATGTTCAAGGGGGTTGTCGGCGGGCTTCTCCACCGGCGCAAACACCACGTACGGCTGCTGGATTTGGTGAGGCTGCTGTGAGCCCGCACCCTGCCACTGCGCCGCCTGCTGATTGCCCGGATGAACTGTCGGCGCCGCCGGCGCCCCCATTATGTGGGTCCCCCATTTCTCCGTATCTTCCTCCGCCCCCGGCTGTTTGGTTGCTTTCTGGTCCTCGTTTGTGGTGGCCATCATTGATTGCTGTGAGAGATAACTACAAACTGTATGTATCTATTTCTAATCGACTTCACGGAAAAGAAATTAGGAAACAAAGGTGATTGATTTGGATAATACTAAATAAAAGGGACAACTTGGGCACGTCGGCGTTGCTAGAAATGTCCATTCTTCATTCGAAAGGAAAGGAAGGGGAAGGAATGTTCTAGATGGAACTTATTTTCATCAATCCTACTCCAGTACTCGCTCCGGTCTCTATCCCGCGAAGTTTGAGTAATTTTTTTTTCTACAAGAAATTTAACGAGTTAGTGTTTTGTTTACTAGGTGTGATAGATAAAAGAGTAAACACAAAATCTTGGGTACACGTGGATGTATGTAGTATGTATTTATATGCATTAGGTCAGGATATGGTTCAAGTTAGAGAGTAGGTCAAAATTTAAGTGAAGGTGTAACTCAGTTGTACAGTACACTCGGATGTACCCAAAACCACCTCAAAAGTAAAAAAGTAAATAAAATAAAAAAATATTACTATCATATAAAAAAAATGTTCAAATTTAATGGAACAATCCAAAAAAAATATATATATATTGATCAAGCTACGCGAGATGAAATACTATTATTTCAATTTTTTAGCCCCTAATTATACAAGAAAAAAACCCTAGAGGATAGAGATGGCCACATTTATGTTCGAATTGGACCGATGGAGAATCCATCAGACTTTCACAGATTTAAATTCACTTAGAAATTACATTGGTCTTAAATTTTTGAGTTCTAATCTGGCCCTTAACTCGGGTCGGCCCATCGGCATTAATTTTTATGAATTTATTATTTTAGCCTAAAGCTCATAGCCTTCAAATAAAATACACAATAGCTTATAACACCCAAATTCGTACGTGTTCTAAATAGAATTCGTACATTTACATGTGATTTCTCTAAGATCAATTCTCAATCATTAGATTATGAGTAGATCCATGGCGTGAATCTATTCTTATTTTATGTTCATGTTTAATACTCCCTCCGTCCCAATAAAAGTAGCCACTTTTTTTTGGGCACGGAGATTAAGAAGGAGATAATTATGTTTAATTAATTGTGGTCCACCAAAATTAAGGATTTAATTAAAACTTCTTCTTCCTCTCACTGAATCTGGGCGACGGCGACGGTGGCCGACGCCGGCGGTCGGCCCTCGAACCAGCCGCCTGAAATCAGCCGTCGAACCAGCCGCCTGAAATCATCCCCAAATCAGACTTTCCGGCGATGGCAGAAATCATCCACAAAAATGAAGGGGGGGAGGGGGTGTGGCCATAGGATTGATAAAATAAACGCACCAGATCGTGCCCTAGATCTCACTAAAATTAGGGGGTCTCATTGGAGCGGCCCCCTATATATATATATATATGGGCGCGCTCCAGTGAGACCCCCTAATTTTAGTGAGATCTAGGGCACGATCTGATTCGTTTATTTAATCAATCCTATGACTGATATTGTATCTGGAGGGTGATTTTTTTCGCAGAGTTCGAATCTTGGAGGGAGCAGAATATTTTAAATTTTGTTATGCATCAGTGTATACTGCATTGTTCATCAGTATATACTGCCTTGTTCATCAGTATATATGTCTTATATATATATATATATATATATATACATATATAGGGGAGGGCTAGAATAAAAACACTCTTAAGTGTATAAAATATAAATGATTTTCAGCCCTTAGATCATCAAGATCTACGGTTGATTCGTAACCCTTTTGGATGAATTCGTGGTCCTGGGTTCGAATCTCAAAGGTAGCAAAAATTTATTTTTCACAATTCGTAACTATGTTGGATGAATTCGTACATTAAAAAACGTTTATATTTATATTTTAAGAAGTTTTTTTACTGTAGCCCTCCCCTATATATATATATATTTCTGATCCAATAATCTGTATCATTGTACCATTTGAAAATTGTGATCGGCACTCGCCGTGGGGTATGCACATGAGGCGGAAAAATAGAATGCTAGCGGGCCTAGCCTTTTCAGTTCGGATCCAGTGTACCAATTTATGTGTCCCACTCCATGTCCCACAAACAAAATGATGTAGTTTTAATTATAACTAAATAGCACACATATATATCTCTCTGTATACGAAACCTCTCGGCTTGGCCATCGGCGTGGAGATCTTCTCCCTTCCTTGATAGATATGCTTACACCATATCTAAACGAAAGTTTATGAATTTCTGCCAAAAATCATCTAGCCATGGAAATTAGATATTTTTTCTCTTCATAGTTCATTTATTCTCCTACACAAATCCAAAATTCAAACTTGAATCTGGTTTTAACTTAATCTCTCCAGCCTTCTCTCGCCATCCATTTCCGCGACACGACGGAGACGACAATCGAAATCACGCCGGTGAGTTTTGATGTATATAGATTTTGATATTCGAATTTTTATTTCTGAACCATTCTTGTAATTAGTCAAATTTTTTGCAAGAACCCAATTCGAATAAAGTTTAAATGAAGAATTTGCTTTCGATTTATGTACAATTAAGGTTGTTTTTAGTTATAGCAGCAATAAAATGTTGAGGGTGTGGTGTTGGTTGAGTAAGGGGAAAGTCGAGAATATGTATCCGATTGGAACTGATGATGGTGAGGGTTTGGTTGCTATGGGTTTCTTAGATGGGATAGTGTCTACTGCATATTTAGTGGTTGATTGAAAGTAGTTTTTGACATGCAGCGGCTGAAATGTTGTGAATGTCATTTTTCTTCATATTTAGTGGTCTCATTGGAAGTTAGGATTTCTTCATTTTTCTTCAATTTTTTGTTGCAACATGTTTTAGAAGCTTCTAATTTTCTTTATGCTTCTGTTTTATTCTTGTAAAATGCAGTTGTTGTCGGAGTGTACATTACACTAATGTTTGCATCTGGCTTACTCGTTAATGGACCTACTCATTAATAGCAATCACATTCGTTGCTGATCTTGGCAGCCATAGCAGGATAAGAGGGAGTTCCCTGCATTAGCTATTGTTACAGCAATCATAGATGGAACCGGTTCTATTGGTGTTTCTTTCGGTCATCTTCTGGCCGAAAATATTTCGACTAGAAAGTGGAACAATATTTTCTTCATGCTTATTATTTCTTGTGATGCGTGTTTGTTGATTCGTGTTGTCATAAATGAAATTAAAATGAAAGCTGAGTGAGGGTAGATGGCTATGGCTCAGCATAATTGATGGGTGATCATGGCCTTGTATTTTTTTATTTTTTTCCTTAGCATTGATTGTTGAATGTAGCTTAGGAGTAGGAAATGAAAGAATGTATTTGAAGCATACAAAGATTTGATTTTGGAGATTTGAATACATAAATATTGGCTGATATATATTTTTCTTATTGTAAACATTGGCTTATATATTTGTCGTATTACATTGAATCATCCCATTTTTGCAACTAACCTTCGAATGAATGAATAGAAAGAAGAACATTCAGACATATGTGATACACTTTGAGATTACATACTATCATGCCTTGCCTCAGCAAATCTGGAGGCATGTTCAAACCTGAAATGTTAAATTCCTTTTCAGGGAGAATCCTAAAGTTAAACAGTTGTTTATCCTCTAATGAACCTATTATCCCACGTTTAGAAAATATGAGAGGAAAATCTATGAAAAATGACAACATGAGCACATCAAATTGATTGTTTTGCACATGAGAAATTAAGCCTCAAGCTCATAACGGAAAGTACACTATTCACATTACCATTATGCATATAAGTATTTTAACCTAGAGTAAAAGTTGAAGAGCTTGTGAAGATAATTGTTCCCTGTTTGGCAGAAAGCAACATATATGTTGTATAGAACTTAAACAATAGACTGCAAAATGTAATTTGTAAAGGATGCCCAGCAGTGAAACTACATAAGGTAGATACATAAAAGTAAGCACAAATATAAGGTTAAGTGGATAAAATAGCCTCAATCCAACTAAAGAAATGAACAGAAAACTTTTATTTCAACTTTTTCCGGGTTCTCTATATTGCCTAGCAGCTACTTCATTTATGTAGCTCCTGGCCTCAATGGAATCGAGCCCAAGGACAATTATGCTGAAGTCACTATAAAAGTCCAATGGTTTGTCTTCAATGCGACAGAAATGTGGTGTGATATTTGCACCATTAACTCTTTCCATAACTCGTTTTGCAGCTACTTCAGCCTTTGGATTTCCTACATCTTCAAGTCTACACAGTGGATACAGACAGGACTACTTTTCAGCATGAAGTATACTATAGAAAGACATTGTGAATGGAGACTGATGGAAAAATTGGCACGAAACATACTAAATGAAAATAAATTTACATGTGCCATATAAAAAAATAAAAATGAGCTCCTTAGATCAGGTCAATTGGCAGTTGATCTGCAACCTGGAGCTCAAATCCAGATGAACTTTGCTGTGTCTGTGAAGATCCTTATGACTAGCATATCACTATAGCTGAAGCTACTGAAATCAACTAGAGTCTAGAGACGAGGAAGAGCAAAATATCAACTAACTCTTCAGCTGGTGAGAATAGTTCCACATAGATTCAGCTACCGCGTACATTACTAGGTAAGCTGAACAATGCACTAAAGGTTGGGTCAAGAGCTTATTCAATCTTAGCTGAAAAATGAACTAGACAAGAAATACTTTTTCAGACACTCAAGGTCAGATAACAAGCTCTAACAACCTAAAGCTAGATAAGATTACCTCAGTTGAAAAACAAACAGAATTCTCCAAATCATAGTAAAAAATCTCATTTTAATTCCCAAATCATACTAAAACAAAATTTTTATGGTTCTTATATGATTCCAATCCTTTAAACTAGCATTTATTTATCAAAGAGAATGTCTACATTAAGTATTATCATAGTAAAAGAAAACCTCATTTTTATTTCATATCCAGCTGCTAGAGTTCAAGGCAAGAATAAAGAAAAAGATCCTGGATTGTGGATGCAGTTTCATCGAAAAGAATAAAATATTTGAGAGAAAATAGAAAGCTGATCGTGAAAGCTGGTGCCCTTCCACTCTTCTACACACATCAGATCGATAAAACAAACATAAACTCTGATCTTCACTATTCATTTGGTTATGAGTTGTTTGTTCCTAAAGATCCAAAGTTAAGTGGTTGTTGTGCCTGTAACAAAAACAATAAAATGAGAAATAATAAAGATATATACTTGACATTCTCCTGTAATAAAAGTAGTGGTGTTATGATTTTTTTTTTTACCAATAGTAAGCTTGTCATGTTCATAGGAAATGACAGTTTAGACAGACTTTGTTGGCTTGAACTTGTATAAAATTCCTTTATCGATAAACACAAAAAAAATAAAAATTAGGGATTTGCCATATTAATAGGTAAACTTTTATTCACAAGTCTAAAACAAACCTCAAATGTGGGTCTTTCATATGGTATAGCAGATGCTACAGAAGTAGTGTTAAGATTTTCTTCTCCACCCTATTTCACAATAAAAATAGACATTTAATTACACTATATATTTAGGGAAAAAGAAAGTTAAGACTAAAGAAATTTATATATGTCAAACCTCAAAATTGGAAGATAACAACGGGGATGAACTTGTGGCAGCGGTTGAAGGTAGATTTTTTCCCCATCTTCATCTTCTTTTCTATGAAGCTTTCTCTAAGCCACATCTTGGTCTCTTGCCTGAAGTTGTCTTGTTCTTCGATTTTATACCTTTAGCTCCAGAATTGTTTTTTTCTTTAATATGTGGCTCATCTTCAGTCAATGAATGGTTCTCAAACTCTTTACCCAACCTGCCATCTTTTATATGGGTGGTAGTCATGTCAGCACAAAACATTTGTCGTCCATAGACTAAGGCCTATTTTTCCTTCAAATTAAACAAACGCTTCAACCAATCATTTTCTTTAAGTGCATACTTATCCAACATTCGGTCCCATGCTGCAATAAACTCATCTTCTTCTTCAAAATCATAAGCACATGCTCCAAAGTCTTTAGCGAAGTCTTTGAACTGAGAAAAGACACTACTTAAATGAATTGCAGCATTCTGAAAAATGTGACAAAGGCATAAACGATGATGAGTTTCAGGCCATATAGAAGCTAACGCCTTAGCCATTGCTGCATCTTGATCTGTAAGAATAGTTATCGGTCTTTTCTCACGCATAGCTCTAGTAAATGTATCAAACAACCACTCAAATGTCAAAGTTGTTTCATCATATAATAGTGCAGCGCCAAAAATCACAGTTTGTTTGTGATGATTTACACTTACAAATAATGCAATGGGACGACCTTCATTATTTTTCCTGTAGGTTGTATCAAAACAAACGACATCGCTGAAATTTGAGTAATCTGCTCTCATCTTTGCATCAGACCAAAAAAATATTTGTTATCAAGTCATCTTCATCAACTTGAATGGCATAGAAAAAATTTGGATCATCAAATTGCATCTTTTGCAAATATTCTAATACTCCTCATGTATCCCCTATTCTTGTATCTCTTGTTCTTTTGGATCGCAAATAGTTTCTATAATCTTGAGGAATGAAACCCAAATTCTCTCTCCCTCCTACTTGTCTCACCATAAGATCATGAGATGCTTTAGGTGCAATGCCAACATCATTTACCATTTGAATTTGTAGCGTTGCAGAAGGAGCAATCTTGCTATGACATCTATGTAGATATGTTTTATTCGGACTTGAAAGATAATGATTATGGTCTTCAACAAACTGAACCACACGAAACTTTTCGGTTTCTCGACTGCTAACTTTCATTTTAGCTTGACAATCAAATCTAGTCTCTGGACGAATCTTCTTCACATAAATATCATGCTTCTCATTCATCATTTTTACTTGAGCACTGCAACAAAAAATTCTGCCCACTAATTGATCAAATTTGTCATTATGGCTTTTACTCTTTCTTATACCAAAACCCACACGTTTTGAATACATTAAATAAAAGTCATAAGCTTCTTGTTCAGTGTCAAAGCTCATCCCAATTTTCGGAATATCTTCCACATTGAACATACTTGTAACAATGGCCAACTGATTGTTGTTTTGATCATCAATCTTATCATTGACATGCTGAATATATTCTTCATTAACATCTTCAAAACTCAAGCGACGACAAGATATTGATCCACTTTACATGGTAAAGTTTGCTTTCGCCTTCAAAAAAAAATGTAATCAAAAGCATGATATGCATTGTAATAATATATATATATATATATATATATATATATATATATATATATGAACATTCTATTGCTAACTATAACTAAAAACACCAGTCCCTGTTCTCAACTTTACCATGTTCTTGCAAAAAATTGACTAATTACAATAGTTTCATAGTCATGTTAAAACAATAAAACCATCAGAGTATCTTAGCAAATGGAGAGAATAAAGATTCCTAATGTATTACAGCTACCTTTTTTACATGAGAACATAAAGACCACCAAATAAATCTCATACAAGTAACGACCACCAAATCCTTCATTTTAATTCACAGTGTGCTCTATACAAAAAATCCAAGCACAATTAAGTCATGATCATCCTTAAATGACCAACACTACTACCTCCACCTACATTTCAAAACTCAAGATTCCTAGCTTAAAAACTTCTCTGCAGATGCTCCATTAGCGTGATCTCTCCACTTGAATAGCAGCTACGTCTACCCTCCGAGACTATTTCATTTAAACTAAAGCACATTTTTAACATTAATTTAGTGAATAGAATATCATAACAGTGAAACCTTCATGCATCTAAGAAACCCACAGCAAACCATTACCATCCTCGGTGGCCGATTGAATTTAGAAATAGCAACTTGCAGCAAAATCACGGCTTTGAAATAAAATTTCGAAATTTTTTTCTCAACTATAATAAAAATATCAAAACTCACTGTTGGGTATCTTCTCCTAGCTAGGGTTACACCTCTTGATTCCCGAACCTCCTGTCTCCCCCACTCGTGCTCAAGCACTTGATCTTCCTCTGCTCTGAAGTGTTGACTTCTCTGCTCTGGAGCTCAACTTCTCTGCTCTGGAGAGCCTCGACTCCGCTGCTCTGGAGCTTCGATCCCTCTGCTCAGGAGAGTCTCGACTTCTCTGCTCTGGAGCTCCGATCCCTCTGCTCAGGAGAGTCTCGACTTCTCTGCTCTATAGCTCCGATCCCTCTGCTCTGCTCCTTCGACTTCGCTGCTCTGCTCCTTTGTCGACTTCGCTGCTCTGGCAGCTTCGACTCCTCTGCACTGGCACTCGTCGACTTCGCTGCTCGGCAGAGAATCTTCGACTTCGCTGCTCTGTCTCCACTTCGCTGCTCTGGCACACGACTTCGCTGCTCGGCAGAGAATCTTCGACTTCGCTGCTCTGGCTCCACTTCGCTGCTCTGGCACACGACTTCGCTGCTCGGCAGAGAATACTCGGCTTCTCTGCTCTGTCCCTGCAGAACACCAAGAAAAGCAACAAGTAAATGGATACAAAATGAAGAAAAGAATGAAAGCAGGAAAGTTCAGAGTAGATTCGCAGTGGGAAAATGTGTCCTTGGACACTTTGGCTCAGATTTTCCCACAGTAGGCTCGGCTCTTCCAGCTCAATGAATCACGGCAAAGGAAGGTGGAGAAATAGATCAGCACTCAGATCTCTCGATTGCACAGCCACCAGCAGCAGGAATCCGATGGACAGGATTCCGATGGCTTGCACACCCACAAAGTATCACCAAACCAGGAAACCGATGGACAGGAATCCGGTGATACAAGCACTCAATCGAAGCGAAGTTCACACCCACAGTCACCAATCAGGAAACCACAAACAGGAATTCGGCAACACTTCAAGAAGGAATAGCAGAGCCTTCTGAGTCAAACAGTGTGTGAAAACTTCCTTACGATTGAAAGACTTGCAGCAGGGATAAAAAAGGAGTGGAGGTCATTGGGAAGGAGGGTGGAGCATTGAAGTCGGAGGTGGGAATCGAGGAGACGGGCGGCGGAAAAGATGAAGCGGCGCAGGTAAGTGAGGATGAGGGGAGGAAAATCTGAAGGGCAGTGGGCTTAGGGTTTGGGAATGGGCCGGGTAGCAGATTTGGGCTAGGGAAGAGTATTGGGCCAGAGGAGTTAATGATAATTGGGCCAACTCTCCACATTCCACCTTTGGCACAATGATCATTATGTCACCAGGGAAGAGCCTACCTTTGAATTGAGCTTATCATCACAGCCATTTTTACTATCATCCTATCACAAAGACAAGACAATAGAGGGTGGGAAAAATATTTACATATTAATCTCAGTCTCAACACCAGAGACCAACCCAAAGGGAAATCACCACATTCTCAAACCTGAAAGGTTATCATTGAAGACTCACAGACACAACAAAACACAACAGAGCACACACACATGCAGAGGAGAGAGACAGACACAGAGCAGAGCACACAACACAACAGAGGCAGAAAAAATGACCAGAACATGGGAGAACAGGGCAGACACACAGACCAAAACAAAGCTCATCAACATAAACAAGGACAACACAAGAAAAGAAAAGAAAAGAGACAAGCAGCCATAGAGGCTGAACTTGCCACACACACAAGCACAGAGACAGAACTTTAACCACAATCAAAGTTCACAACAGGAGCAGAAACCACATTGTAATCAAGGCCTACCTTTTGTGTGAAGTCCTTAGCAATAAGTTTAGTTTTGTATCTTACATTATTAGTTTCATACTTGACTTTAATCAACAATTTGGACTTAATAACATAACATTCAGTGGGTTGTTCCACAAGTATCCAAGTTTTATTATTAGTAGGTTCATTCATAACAGGCTCATTATGCATGATAGGTTCAATATCAACATCAGGGTTTGCATCCAAAATGGGTAGAGGATCCACCTCAAAAGAAACAGTGGGGGTAAACATAAACTCATACTTGCTTTGATTAACAACATTCACATTCTCCACCTCACTTGGAGCAGCATATTGTGAGGATTCAGTCAAACATGGAAAGATAAGTTCATTAAACACATCCCTACTGATGCAAGTTTTAAACCCAGGAGTACTTCTATCCCAAAGCCTATATCTATTGTTCATGATGAGCACAGAACGCAGCAACAAGGCAAACAAGGAGGCACACACAGCTACACTAGATAAACCCCTTTCTCTCTTGCTTTCCAGGATACTCGCACGAGGAGACTTCTTTAAAGAAGAATCCAGACGAACTGGACCAAGGCAAGAGGGAACTCACTTGGCTTGGAATACGAAGGGTTTATCGAGATGTAGAACAACAAGCGGAAGCACAAAAGCACATGATCACAAGATACCAGAAACTCAGCAAGCAAAAGCAAGCAAAAAAGGGAAAAGCAGCAGGTAACACCAACCCTAGAATCTAGGAGTTTCAGGTTTAAGCCAATTTACCAGAGCCGCCTTCCTAGGAAGGGGAGAGGCCGGTCCTACCTTGTTCCTTGCTTGTCGGGAGCGAGAATGGCGCAGCCAAGGGGCGGCGGGGTGGGTAAGATGTGTTCGGAGGGTGCCCTGGCTAGGTCACCGTTGCTCTGATACCACTGTTGGGTATCTTCGCCTAGCCAGGGTTATACACCTCATGATTCCCGAACCTCCTGTCTCCCCCACTCGTGCTCAAGCACTTGATCTTTCTCTACTCTGAAGTGTTGACTTCTCTGCTCTGGAGCTCAACTTCTCTGCTCTGGAGAGCCTCGACTCCGCTGCTCTGGAGCTTCGATCCCTCTGCTCAGGAGAGTCTCGACTTCTTTGCTCTGGAGCTTCGATCCCTCTGCTCAGGAGAGCCTCGACTTCTCTGCTCTGGAGCTCCGATCCCTCTGCTCTGAAGCTTCGATCCCTCTGCTCAGGAGAGTCTCGACTTCTCTGCTCTGGAGCTCCGATCCCTCTGCTCAGGAGAGTCTCGACTTCTCTGCTCTGGAGCTCCGATCCCTCTGCTCTGCTCCTTCGACTTCGCTGCTCTGCTCCTTTGTCGACTTCGCTGCTCTGGCAGCTTCGACTCCTCTGCACTGGCACTCGTCGACTTTGCTGCACTGGCACTCGTCGACTTCGTTGCTCGGCATAGAATCTTCGACTTCGCTGCTCTGTCTCCACTTCGCTGCTCGGCAGAGAATCTTCGACTTCGCTGCTCTGGCACACACGACTTCGCTGCTCGGCAGAGAATCTTCGACTTCGCTGCTCTGTCTCCACTTCGCTGCTCTGGCACACGACTTCGCTGCTCGGCAGAGAATACTCGGCTTCTCTGCTCTGTCCCTGCAGAACACCAAGAAAAGCAACAAGTAAATGGATACAAAATGAAGAAAAGAATGAAAGTAGGAAAGTTCAGAGTAGATTCGCAGTGGGAAAATGTGTCCTTGGACACTTTGGCTCAGATTTTCCCACAGTAGGCTCAGCTCTTCCAGCTCAATGAATCACGGCAAAGGAAGGTGGAGAAACAGATCAGCACTCAGATCTCTCGATTGCACAGCCACCAGCAGCAGGAATCCGATGGACAGGATTCCGATGGCTTGCACACCCACAAAGTATCACCAAACCAGGAAACCGATGGACAGGAATCCGGTGATACAAGCACTCAATCGAAGCGAAGTTCACACCCACAGTCACCAATCAGGAAACCACAAACAGGAATCCGGCAACACTTCAAGAAGGAATAGCAGAGCCTTCTGAGTCAAACAGTGTGTGAAAACTTCCTTACGATTGAAAGACTTGCAGCAGGGATAAAAAAGGAGTGGAGGTCATTAGGAAGGAGGGTGGAGCATTGAAGTCGGAGGTGGGAATCGAGGAGACGGGCGGCGGAAAAGATGAAGCGGCGCAGGTAAGTGAGGATGAGGGGAGGAAAATCTGAAGGGCAGTGGGCTTAGGGTTTGGGAATGGGCCGGGTAGCAGATTTGGGCTAGGGAAGAGTATTGGGCCAGAGGAGTTAATGATAATTGGGCCAACTCTCCACACTCACCGGCGTGATTCCGATTATCGTCTCCTTCTGCGCACCGCAAAAATGAATGGCGAGAGAAAAGAGTTCGAGAAAGAGATGAAAATCATATTCAAACCCAAACTTTGGACATGAGTAGGAGAACGAATTAATTGGGAAGAGAAAGGATATCTAATTTCCATGGTTTGATGATTTTTTGCCGGAAATTCGGAAATTTTCCTTCATATACCGTTGAAGCGTATCTATCCGTGAATGGAGAAGATTCTTCAAGACTATGAGCCGAACCGAGAGATTTCGTATACAGAGAGATATATATGTATGATATTTAGTTATAATTAAAACTACATCGTTTTGTTTGTGGGACACATAAACTAGTACACTGGATCCGAACTGTTTTCTTCGGACCCCAGAATTTATTTTTCTGTGCTATCAAACAGCCAGAAAATATTATACATAAACAATTCGGTGTAACCTAACCCACCAAACACCCCTTAAAGATATAGTGTGAGGTGTGCATATGATTAGCATTTCCCCCAGACAGAAAGCGTTACTGAGCAAAGTCAAAAAGGCTAATGTAATAAAGAAAGTGTCGGTTTGATCTCCATTAATAACAGCCATGCATTCCACAAATATCAACTGTTTCTTCAATCTTAAGTGAATTGAAGGCCAAGTTCAGTTTCAAATCCGGCCAAACAAATTGTTTCAACACCTCATTAATGGCCATGCCCGTTTCTTCAAAGCCTATTGCCACAACAACTCAACAATTATATATTGGCCCCCTCCTGTAAACACACACACACACTGAAATTGGAGCAGCAGTGAAACATGGGGTTGCAGTTGCCGTACGGAAACTTAGATTCCAGCCTGCGGGGTTTGGCGGGCCAAGCTGAGGGCTTCGGGCGTTTTGCTGTCGGCGGCCAAAACGGCGCCGTTTACCCCGTCACCACTCTAGCTGGTAAGCCCAATTTCATCTATTCTAAGGGGTGTTTACCTAGAGTGATGAGATATATTGATCAAACAAAAAATTGAGCATTTATGGGATCAAGTTAAAATTAATCAATATTCATCAAAGATCTGTCGGTGTTTGTTCGGATCAGGCTTTGTAATTAGATTATTTTCAAGATTCTCATCTCAACTTTTTGGTGGTAATTTCCGTGGAATATGTTAGCTAGAATTACTTGTTTTGCGCTTTCGCACTATATGTATATTCCACGATGATCCGAATATACTCGAGTGCGATTAATAAGCTTAAATTGATTATATGCATTTGAAGATGATGGGCCTGGTTCACTACGCTATGGCTGTCGTAAAAAGGAAGCTGTGTGGATCATATTCCAAGTGTCAGGCACCATCCAGCTCTCATCTTATCTGAGCGTCTCGTCTTACAAGACCATCGACGGGCGCGGTCAGAAAATTAAGCTCACCGGCAAAGGTCTGAGGTTGAAGGAGTGCGAGCATGTCATAATCTGCAACCTACGACTCGAGGGGGGCGTCGGAGCCGATGCCGACGCCATTCAGATCAAGCCTAATTCGCACCATATATGGATAGACCGTTGCAGCCTCAGTGATTTTGCCGATGGACTCGTAGATATCAGCCGTCAGAGCACAGACATTACTATCTCACGGTTAATTTATACTATCATTCATCTATTCTATGATTCAGCTTAACTTGATCAATTTTTCAGTAGTCCTGTGTTGTGGTGCAGGTGCCATTTTGCTAACCATAACAAGACAATCCTGATTGGTGCCGATCCTTCGCATGTAGGTGATAGATGCATGCGGGTTACGATTCACCATTGTTTCTTTGATGGCACGCGGCAGAGGCACCCGCGCGTGAGATTTGGGAGAGTTCATTTGTACAATAATTACACCACAAACTGGGGAATCTATGCTGTTTGTGCCAGTGTCGACTCTCAGGTTTATTTTTCAAATGTCTTAATTAATTTTACTACAATACTATTTTACTTATGTTTGATTCTTCTTCCTAGGTTTACTCACAGTGCAACATATACGAAGCAGGACATAAGAAGATCGCCTTTAAGTACTACAAGGAAAAGGTATTCATATTATTTTAATTACCCTTTTTTCGTGTTTATATTTTGGTTGCTTAATTAATTAATGAATTGAGATAAACTGAATGATGTGTGCAGGCAGGTGATAAGGATGAGGAGTGCAGCGGGTGGATTAAATCTGAAGGCGACTTATTTGTTGGCGAAACAGAGTCAGGGTTGGTGGAATGCGGCGGCGAGGGTTCTGTATTTGATCCATGCGAATACTACCAGAAATGGACTGTGGCGCCGCCCACACATGAACTCAAACACTATCTTCAACACTGCACCGGATGCCAACATATCTGCCTACCTTCTCACTCACTCAATTGAACTTACAACCCATCTTTTTTTTTTCTCCAAAATTAAGGCTTCTCATTCATGGAGTTAGCCACTTACCAGTTTACGTTAATGACCAACAATATGTATTGCCTTTTTTCTTTTGGATTTGTGGAACGCTTACATGCCTTTTTAAGCATTCTATAACAGTTTTTATTTGGATAAAATACATATACTGGAAATGGAACTCTAGTTAAGGTTGTAGATTTTGTATACTTAAAAATAAATAAAATCTTCATATCGTTATACTTCGTCCGTCGCAAAAGAATGTATCACTTGCGGGATGACGCCAATTTTAAGAATTATTTGGTAAATAATACGTATATTGAGTGGAGAAAGGTTCCACCATATAGGAATGAATGGTTGTAGTTGAAGTGAGTGTGATGTCTGAAGGAACCATATTTTGACATATGATTCACGTGCCCGTGATCCATTTCGGATATCAAACGAATACATACAAAAACCATGTGCCTATAGCAAGAGGATAGAATCTTACTTGCAAATCCGGCAATGATCGACTCCAGTGTTGATCTTCCAACTTGTTCCCACGGCAAGACTTAACGTTGGGTGGCAACGATCTTCAAGTCCTCTTCTTTTCCTAGGGAAACGCGCCGCCTCACTTCTCTGTGCTCTCACAGATTTCTCTCTATTTTATCTCACGTAATGTCACAAGTAATTAGAATTAGGGTTGTACCTATTATTTATACTGGTATTAAAACCCTAAATAATAAGCTCATCATCTAATTAAACTAAAACAAAGCCCAAAGGCTTAAGTGAGAAATAGATGGACGGACGCCCCATATTGAGTGAAGCCTTTATTGGGCCAAGCGGGGATCTACTAGCTTGAATAAAGTTTGGCCTCCCAGTGCTCAATTTTCCTATTCAGCCTAGAATAAAATCGAGACACAAGTATTAATTTATTCCACTAGAAAATTAATACTGAATTACCTCTTTATTCTTTAGGTGAGTCGGGGCTAGTATTAGACTTAATTAATCCCCGTGTTTAAGATATCCAATATCCATTAATTAATTAATTCCTCTGACGATCAATTAATTAATTAATTAGTCGTTTAATTATAAACGACATCTCGAGTGCTACCACTTAAACTTATTATCGTATCGGAACTAATTCCACCTGCAGGGTTTAATACGATTAACTTATTAAGTTCCTCGAGAGGATATTATCATCCTGTTATTAGCAGGACACAGATCCTTATTGCAATATAATCGCATGTCAAATAATAATTGCTATCACCCAAAGTATCGAGTATATTGAGCTTCAAGAGAACTCTCACCCATGATAAATCAAAGCAATAGTCAATCTATTATTCACACCGATTAATCCAACTAAGGTTAAGACATTTAAGTCGCCGAGATCTTGATTCTTAATTAGTCAGAATATAAGAATTCATCTCACTGTGATCCTGTTCAATACACGAAGGTACTAGCATAAATAAATAGCCAAGACAAACTATTTATCCATTTATGCTACAATCTAAACCAACAACTCGTCCATAGTTGCCTCGATTGTGAACTCAATTTATATCTCAACTTTTTCCAATTATATGATCTTCTGTGATCTACAACACACCATATAATCTATAGTATGAGATAAATTGGACTATAATAGGATTATGCAATAACAATATTTCAGATAGAAGAATCACAGTGAACTAAGGAATCAATGTATACAAGCATAAAGTCTTGCTTTCAGTATACAACCCTTCAATGTCATGTAAAAATGAGTGGTTGTGGTTAAAAAAAAAGTAAGGTCATGTTCCAAAATAGACGTAATATATTTTTATAGGAGGGACGAAAATGAAAAAAGTGATACTCCTTCGTCCATAAAAAACTTCTTAGGAGGGATTGACACGGGTTTTAAAAATAAGGTGGTTGTTGAATGTATTGAGAGTGGAGAAAAGGTAGTTGAGTGTATTGAGAATGATGAAAAAATATTTTAATTAAGTATTGAGAGTAGTTGAAATGTGAAAAGTAAAGGTAAATGAGATATTTATAAGTGGTGGGGTATAGTTCAAAAACAGGTTGAAAATTTTTTTGTGGACGTCCCAAATAAGAAAAGTAGGAAGTTCTTTCGTGGACGGATGAAATATATTTTTGTAGGACTAATAGAGTACTATGTACATATAAATAACCATTTTAATATATTCACAATATACATTAGGTATACATAGTAAATACTATATAAGTGCTCATTATTTCTACTACGCCACAAGTGCACGGTGTAAGTGGTTGTGTATCCGATAGTGCGACTCACAGCTGCAATAATCTTTCCTTCCCCGTTTTCTTTCTCTTGCCATGCCACGTCAACGTCGAGCCTAAGAGTTCCATGACGCAACGCTTTCCATTTAACTGAACCTTCTGGAGGAAGGATCCGGTTTGTGATACCCATGGAATCTCGAGCTTCTTGAAAAGTTAAAAGCATAAGTTCGCTCTTAGCCAAAGGATCTTCTTCACGACCTCCAACCCGCCCGTGCTTCCTGTCACGCAAAAGCTTCCATACGATCCAAAGAGTAATAGTCCAGCTTTCAAGATCAGCCACGCCAAGCTTCTCTTGTACCGCCCAGCTTAAGTCTTCCATGTTTAACACTCCAAAAAAAATTGGCTCTAACGACCAAAAATTCGGTCGTTAAAACCCAAAAATCAGTCGTTAATAATATTAACGACCGATTTAACGACCGTTTTCGGTTGTCGTTGTTTGCATCGTCGTTCCGAGTCTTAACGACCATTTTTACTGAAATTTTATTTTTAACGACCGAATTTTCGGTCTTTAAAAATAAAAAAATAAAAAAATAAAAAATAATTTTCCTAGGATAATCTCAAAACTAGTCTATACCTATTCCCGTGGCATACAAACAGTTGATTGCATGCAAGGCTACCGTCCCCGGATCACACTTCTAATATGCAACTCCTAAAACTTCCTAGGATTAATGTCCTCACAAATACCAATTCCCTTTAGAATTAAAATAAATGTGTTCCATGTTCTTAGTTCAGGTTATAATTATCATCTCCCGATCTCAAATTAAAACCTAAGATTATGCTCAATTGGTGGTCAATCAATAAAGCAAACAACATACATAAGAACATAAAAAAGAATAATAACTTGATTAATTGAATCAAAACAGTCAGAAATTCAAATCTGTTTACTCCTTAAAACCGGGAAAAATGGATTATAGCCACACATAGACATATGAACTTGAATACAAAACTCAATAAAACAGAAAAACATTCAACAAGAAAAACCGTAGAGAAATCTGTGAATCTTCAGTCTTGCTTTTGCAGTCTTCTCTATCTGTCCCTTTCAGCTCTCCTAAAAAATGAAATAAAGTGAAGTCCTGCTCCAAAATGTCTTGGGGTTCTTTTTATGTGCCCTAGGTTTTCTGGCTTATTTTCCACTCCAAAAATCGTTTTTGTACTTAAAAATTCGGATTTGGACTTGAAAATACGCTGGACAGGCGGCCGGAACACGCGGACCGCGCGCTGGGCCGCGTCTGGCGTCGTGTGACGCGGCCATGGCACGCAGTCGCAAGTTTGGGACGCCTTGTGACACCCAAATCCATTTTAAATTTACATGAAAACGCACGTGAAAAAATCATGACTATAAATAAATATTTAACAAGAAAATAGTGAAACAGATTTTTATTTAAAGTATTTTACTCAAAATAACATCTTTAAAAGATAAATACAAAACATTTGACTCGCCATTCGACCTTCCACGCGCCTCCGGCCTTTAAAACCTGAAAATGTTAAGTATGGGATGAGCATACAGGGTACACTCAGTGTGGGAACATGCAATCATTGTCCACGTTAATAAAATGAGAATCACATATGATCAATACATTCGTAACTGAAAGTCGCACTGTGGCATACCAAGGACCTTTCCGTCCTGGACCGATTGAGCCGGCCCCTGGCGACTGGTTGCAACCATAACTTTAACATGAAATCGCATTGTGGCATACCAAGGACTTTAATGTCCTGGACCCATTGAGCGGGCCCCTAGCGATATAATTTAATGCAACTCACATATGGTAAACACATAATATTAAAATGGACAAAGATTAACCACATCATGCACTGAAATAAATCCCACACCTGAAATTTGAACTTGAACTTGAACTTCAACTTGAATGCTAACTTGAGTAATTAAATCAAAATTTACGTCCTAGTCGCGCCGCACCTAGTCAGATAAATTCAGATAATAAAAATATAAGGGCCTAACTGAATTTATAAAATAATAATAATAGTTTAAATTTTAAAAATTTATTATCATATAATCATTTGAAAATAATTGGTCTAATGAACCAAATAATAAAATGCATGCTTCTTTAAAAATTTGAGTTGGGATTTAATAAAATCAAGTCCAACTTAATAATGAAAATTAAAATATGAAGTCCAAATATGACATTCTTTGTAAAATAATATGCAAATGCAATCCTTTTGATAAAATAAATTAGTGCAATAATTAATCAAATTATAGCCCAATCATTTAATAAATCTGAGCCCATTTAAAAACAAACTATCTTAGGCCCAAGCCCAAGTCCACTCTTCCAACTCCCCTAATTTACACACACCCACACCCTAATTGCTCACAAAACTCACGCAGCCCCCACTTCCCTTTTCTCTCTCCCTCGGCCCCCTTCCTGCCGCCGCCACCGGACGGCAGTGCCGTCGCCGGAGGCCGGCGGCTCTGCCTCCCCTTGTCCTCTCCTCAACCTCTCTCCCTCTTCCTCATCTCTAGCTCCCCATCGACCTCTCTCCCTCCTCCCTCGGCTGTTGCCTACCTTCTACCCTTCGCCGCGCCCAGCCGCGGCCGCACCCCCTTTTCCGGCGACCCTCGCCGCCACCATTTCCTTCCCGGCGTCGCCCTCACCTTCCTTCTCTCTCCTGGCCGATAGCAGCACCACCATCGCCGCCCTTGCGTTGACAGCGGCGCTGCCCAGACGCCTTCTCCCTCCTCCCGATCAGAAATGCACCGCAGCAGCCGAGTCCATAGCGCCGCCGCCCCTGCCTCTCTCCGCCGGCCGCCGTGGCGCATGCAGCGCACAGCGCCGACTCCCCTCTTCTCTGTCCCTATTCTATGCCACGAACTCCCACCTCCAGTTTCTTCTCCTATTTTTCCTTTTCTGTGTAATTAGTAATATCTCTGTTCTATTTGATTTCCTTATGGAATTTACAGAAAATAGTTTCAATGATATGTATGCAAGTTTGGAAATAAAACAAGAATTTCTTTTGTGGGAGTTTTGGCTGCTGCGTTTTTGCAAGACAAGAGAATAACTTGGATTTTGCTGAATTAAAAATCAGGAAAAGAACTTATCATACTGTGAAAGAGCAGGAAATGAAGTTACCGGAAAGAGAAATCTGCTTGCTGTGTAAAAATTATGATTTGTAAGTTACAGAGCTAGGAATAAGATGAATAAATATGATACAAAAACAATGGCGGTGTGAAGATGGATGTGGATAAAAAATAAGTAAGGCGGCTGTTTGATGCTTGGGTGCTACGGTTAATACGTGGGGATTTGAAGTCCACAAAATTAAACTTGAAGCAAACTTAGTTAAATCTCTAACAGAATTAAAATAAAAATTTATATTTAATATAATAGCTAATGTTTTAAAATTATGCAAAGTTACATAAATATATTCGGCCCAACATCATAAATCTGGTCCAATATAAATAAGCTATAATTTATTGAGGCCCAAATTCATATTAAAAGAATATTTGGGAAAATAAATTTCTATTTCTATAGGTACATTTTATAGTTCAAAGTCATATCTAACTAGGGGCGCGACTAGATTCATCACAAACTCGACTGTTAGATATATATATTAATAACTCAAAAATATACTAATTTTCAAATAAAATTTGCAAAGGAAGTAAATGGTTTTGGGCTGTGACACGTGGACTCCTGAAAACTTCTGAATTGGCACGCGGCCGCGCGCCTTGCCTGCATGTCCTGCGTGGCCCGCGCCCCTGCATGCGGCCGCGAGTTGTACAATACACAGACTTTCCGACGCCCATTCTCGTCCGTCCAACATCTGATTTAAGCTCCGTTTTTTCCACGAACTCGTATTTTTCTGAACTCCTTGCATATTTGCTCAAAACATCCTCCAAAAGAGCCCAAGAATATGTCAAAACAACATAAACACGGACGAGTAGTCTATTTCTTGAAATAAGCAAATTCAAAGCAATAACACTCGATATTAACTATGAAAATACTCAATTAAGCACCGTAATGAAGTAACATAGGAGTGAAAATGCATGTAAATCAACCCCCCCAAACTTGAACCATTGTCTATCCTCCGACAAAACAGAGATGAACCAAGAATGAATCAATTAGAGCGTAGGGAAAATTGAAAACATTATGGTTTCAGATTTATCAACAAAATACCAACATGCATTTGTATCTTCTATCATCAAAACTACACAATCATAACAACTTTCAAATTATGGTCTCCCTGACTTGCAATCCTCACCAAAAAGATAAAGAAAATAAGATCTCTCAACTCTCAAGTGTATCTCACAACGTGTGGACGTGTATACTCTCAAATCAAACAAGACAAGTACTCAATCATAGGCTTGTAAATCGTCTCACCTCTCCATCACTTAATGTGTGCTTGTATAACCAAGTTCATAAAGGTCTTTATGTGGTTGTAACGTAGGTCTTTATGGGTCATGTGGGTTCGCAGTCAAATATGGATGAGGACGGGGTAGGTTGCGCACGTGAAGATTAAAAAAAGGGGCCCGACCTATTGACTACTGTCCATAACCAAAGATGTGAAGGCACAATGAAAATCCTTGAACCTATGAGCGATGACTGTGCCCAGACTTAATGAGATTGTGCCCAGACCAGGTTTTATTTGCTTTTAATGTTTTTCTTTGTTTTGTTTCAGTTTCTCCTTTCCAGGCACGGCCTTCTGTCCCCAACTCTCTGACCATAGTGATACCAGTGTGACTGTGACCGTGACCGTGACAAGAGAGAAGAATACACCAACTCCTTATGGGATCGGCCCTATACTTACCGCTAGCGGAACCTAGCTGTGGGCATAGGAAAACTATAAATGTATTTGCACGGAGAGTTCCACCGCACAACAATAAGGCAAAAGGAACCACGTTCCGTCAGTTCCCCGCAAGCATTGTAGAACATGACTACAAGCGTGCCTTCATCAAAACCATGAGACGGGCACTTCTTTAGCTTTTCTTGGTACCTCTACCAAGTCTCTGCCAGCATTTCTCCATCAAACTACTGGAACTGCACAATATCCATCTTCAACTTCAGAGTGAGGCCAGGAGGATGAAACTTTAGTAGGAACAGGTGTGCTACATCCTCCCAAGTAGGATTTGCTCCCAACTGCAGAGTATGGTACCATGACTTCGCTTTATCCTGCAGTGAGAAAGGGAAAAGACGAAGACGGATGATGTCATCTGCTACTCCATTCATCTTCACCGTACTACACAGCTCCAGAAACTGTGCCAGATGCACATCAGGATCCTCCACAGCATTACCCCCGTATTGATTCTGCTGCACCATTGTAATCAGTCCAGTTTTTAGCTCAAAATTATTTGCATTGACTCTGGCAGGCTCTTGGTACTGATATTGGGGAATGAACGCCTCATCAATAAGAAGCTGCTTCTGAGCCTCAAGATTTTCTTGTGCATCCAACAACTTCTATAGCTGTTCCTTCAAAGCACCACTTGGCTTTAGTTTTCTAGCTGTTGTTATGGCGGTACGCAGCTTCAATTTTTGGATCAAAATTTACAAGAAGTAAATTCTGAGATCTTGTGTTCATGCACCACCTAAACAAATCACTAGTTTCAAATTAAAACCACAGGAAAGATAATTAAAGAACAGAAAATAAATAATAGAAATAAAAATCTAGATTAATATCAAATAATCAACAAATAGTATCAATAAATAATTGATCCCCGACAACGGCGCCAAAAACTTGTTCATTATTTTTTTTAATACACCGCAAGTGTACGGGTGCAATTGTGTACAGTAGCAAGCAAGGTCGTATTCAACAGAGACCAATTAATATTAATTCATCTCCTAGAATATTATTGTCTCTCTGGATAACCGGAAAAATGAGTTTGTGATTTTGAAACAAATTAAATAAATAACAGGAATGAAATAAACTGAGCTGAGAAATATGGAAATCAAGAATGAGAAAGCATCCCAAGGCAAATGTTTGAACATATTCGAATAACCAACAGTTTCGATTCAATATCAAGATAATTTACCTAGGACAATCTCAAAGCTAGTTTATACTCACTCATGTGGCATACAAACAGTTGATTACATGCAAGACTACCATCCCCGGATCACACTTCTAACATGCAATTCCTAAAAGTTCCTAAGATTAATGTCCTCACATTTACCAACTCCCTTTAGAATTAAATAAATGTGTTCTATGTTCTTAGTTCAGGTTATAATTATCATCTCCCGATCTCAAATTAAAACCTTTAGATTATGCTCAATTGGTGGCCAATCAATAAAGCAAACAACGTACACAATAACATAAAAAAGAATAATAACTTGATTAATTGAATCAAAACTGTCAGAAATTCAAATATGTTTACTCCCTAAACCCAGGAAAAAGGGATTCTAGCCACATATAGACATATGAACTAGAATTCAAATCTTAATAAAACAGAAAAATATTCAACAAGAAAAATCGTATAGAAATTTGTGAATCTTCAATCTTGCTCTTGCAGTCTTCTCTATCTGTCCCTTTGAGCTCTCCGAAAAAATGAAATAAAGTGAAGTCCCGCTCCAAAATGACTTGGGGTTCTTTTTATGTGCCCTAGGTTTTCTGGCTTATTTTTCACTCCAAACATTGTGTTCGTACTTAAAAATCCGGATATAGACTCGAAAATACGCTGGACAGGCGGTCGAAACACGCGGGCCGCGTCCGGCTTCGTGTAACGCTGCCATGGTACGCGGCCGCGCGTCTGGAACGCGTGGACTCCTGGAAAACTTCTGAATTGGCACGCGACCACGCGCCTTGCTGCGTGTCCTACGAGGCCCGCGCCCCTGCATGCGGCTGCATGTCGTGCGACACACGGACTTCTCGATGCCCATCCGATTTAAGCTCTGTTTTCGCCCACGAACTTGTCTTTCCTGAACTCCTTGCTTATTTACTCAAAACATCCTCCAAAAGAGCCCAAGAATCTGTCAAGACAACACAAACACGGACGAGTAGTGTACTTCTTGAAATAAGCAAATTCAAAGCAATAAAACTCTATATTAACTATGAAAATACTCAATTAAGCACCGTAATGAAGTAACATAGGAGTGAAAATGCATGTAAATCAATTAGAGATTTAATAACAAATGATGGTGATAATGATGATTATGCATCTATCAATATACTTTAATATATATTGCTTAAATCATATGAAGTTCCAACAAGAGACAATATTTCAAACAGTTATCGATCCTATTCTAACAACATCCACGATAATTTTTATTTGAAAGAACGAGCAATAATTGTTCCTACCCATATTTTATGGATCATATAATATTAATAAGTAATTTTAAATATAAAAAATACTTTAAAATAATATTTATTGTTAAAAAAATATTATCTCTTATGCATCGCACGGGAGCAAAACTATTTTAGATAAATAATTGTACAATTTATAAGATAAATTAAGTTTGTGGTGATGACATCTTCATACGGGACCCTCTCATATAAAATTTGACTCGTGATATTTATGTCGCACAAAAAAATATATTATCTTATACATTTTGAATTTATTCTTATTAATGTACCATCAGTCCATCACTATTTTATATATCAAATTATAAAATTTGAAAATATAATATTCGTGCCTCACACAAAAATAATTATTAAAACTTTGAATCAACTAGAAAATAATTATAGTTTTTTCAGTTTTTTAATTTGGGGAAAGTGAGTGGTGGGGTTTGAACCTTAGATTTCACTGTTTACATATAGAAGTTTGTTGTCACATTGGGGACAAAAAATAATTATAGTTTTTTTTACGTTGGGTGAGGAAAAGTTGTGGAGTTTGATTCCTGACCCTCACTGTTCGTAGACAGGAGTTCGCAACATTTGGTGTCCTCTTGGGAACAAAAATAATTATAATTAAGACTTAAAACTTGAACCAAGTAATTAATAATTAATTACTCCCTCTGTCCCACTCCAATAGGTTCGTTTTCTTTTTTGAGATGTCACACTTCAATAGGTTCATTTTCCATTTTAAGTAAAAAAAAGTGTACTTAATTGATGTGGATCACACCACTTTTCTACTAAAAAATAAGTTTTCTTAATCTCCGTGCCCAAAAAAAGTGAGCCTATTGAAATGGGACGGCTATCACATAACAGGAAATGATTGTACCTTAAAATTTGGGATGTTCTATTTACTATTGCATTTTTTTAAGCATTACCTTTTTTATATCGTACCTTACGTTCTATTTATTATTGCATTTATTTTATTTTATTTGAAAGTATCATCTTTAATTTATCACTCTTAACATCTTGTTTGACACAAAGCACGATCCTTTACAAATCGAAAGCTCGAGATATTATAGTGATTTACATGAGAGTGCACATTTTGCTATTTTTTCCAGAATGTGCTCATTTTTCATTGTCCACTCATAATACCGTCGTTTTTCACTTACGGACACATTATTAACTAAAATAATGCAAATAATGTGAGTTTCTTTTTTCATTATCCAAAATATGCATACACTATTCTTTTTTTTTCTTTTTTTCTTTTTTTTTTTTTTTACTTTGAGGGAGGGGAAGCGGTAGGGTACGTTTGATCCTTGGACTTCACTATTCGTAGATAGAAGTTCGCACCGCTTAATGTCCCATTGTGGACCATACAGTATTCTTTTGGAACGATGAAAAAGTATGAAATTAAAATGATATATTCAGTGAATGAAGTCTCCACCAAATATAATTAATGAAAATTTAAAAAAAAAACGATTCTTGCTCATTTGGGAGTGTATATCTGTGGAAGGGATATAGCTTTAAATAAGTAAGCAAACAATTGATGGGATCATAATTGTAATCCCAAATCTATACTTTCCATGGAAAAATCACGTGTGGATGTGGTTTTGCAGCGCTTGTCTCCTATATAAAGCGTGACAAATTAACCATTTCATTTCAAGACGCACAAAATAAGTTGATTAATTTGGTGAGTGAAGATGGTGAGATTTCAAATTATGGTGTTGGCAATTCTTCTGCAATCATTCCTCTTCACAGGATATGCCTTCACCACTAATCGGAAAATTATAGTGGGCCAGCTCCCCAAGGGGGTGCCCATTCCGCCGTCAGCCCCCTCCAACAGAACCAGCTGGTATCCGCCGCCTCCGCCACACCGCCGCACCGAAGAATCGAAGATTGTGATCGGCCAGCTTCCAAAGGGGGTGCCCATTCCGCCGTCGGGCCCCTCCAATAGGACCAGCTGGTATCCGCCGCCTCCACCACAAGCCACCGAAGAGTCTAAGATTGTGATCGGCCAACTTCCAAAGGGGGTGCCGATTCCGCCGTCTGGCCCTTCGAACAGGACCAGCTGGTATCCGCCACCTCCGCCACACCGCCGCCCTGAAGAGTCCAAGATTGTAATCGGCGAGCTTCCAAAGGGGCCGATTCCGCCGTCCGGCCCCTCCAATAACCAGTGATAAATGCTCCATCTTAGTTAATCTTTATCCGTGATTTTATGCTATTAATTACGGATAAAATAAGCATGTAACAACTTGCATGGTTTAAATTTGCGATTATGGAATGGTGAATCATGCAATATAAATGTGAAGATACTCCATAATTAATTATATTTATCTATGCATGTGCAAACATCAACTAAATCAAGCGAGATATATAATTGAATTAAAAAAAAAGGAAATAAGATTAAGCCCACGTTTGGTTGGGTGTTTTTAGAGGTTGGAAAGGGAATCAAGTAATTGAATTCATTACTTGTTGTTTGGTTTGGGTAATGAGATAATCATTACCCTTACTTAAGGGTAACCCAATCACCTAATTTGTTACCCCTCAAAATAAAGGGGAAACAAAAGAAAGGGATTCCCTTACTAATGATTCATTTCCATTGTTAAACCAAACACTCAATAAAAGTAATGGTTATTGTTATCATTCCACTCCTTTATTTGATTCCATTCCCTTTCCATTCCTCTACTTGAACCAAACGAGCACTAAGTGGCATTCAATGTAATGATCCAAATCCAAGTATGATGACGATCGACCGCCAAAAGAAGCATGAGTACATGTTAATTTGTTCTTCGCAAAAATATTAAAGAATGATTTTCTCATATTTAAAAATTTGGCATCTATAAGAATTTGAAATGGATCTACTTAACACGTATCAAAAGTGTAATTATAACTGAATATAGGTGTTTGCTTGATGTAACCGGTTTTCAATTGAACTAGTTCATTTTCAACCTCGCTATCCATATACGTTTGAAATATTTTTCAGAGTTTTAGATGTTGATGAAATTGAATTTTATTGACACAAAAAGAAAACAAAAACCTAAAAACTCAATGGAAGCACAATAATGCTAGCTAAAGCGTCGAGCCTCATCAAAACCTTACCAGCGAAAATCCAAGAGAAAAAATATCGTATAAGGGAAAAGAGTTCTCGTTTATTACAAGAGAAAAGCCAAAAAAAAGAACGGGGAAAGAGAGAGGTCTCGCCGCTGATAGAACAGACGGCAAGACGGAAGGTACCAACCCAATGGACTTCGATCAAGCCGAGGCCACGATCCAGCTCACCGGGATGCCTGAAAAATCCCCGGCTTGACACTCTGAACCCATGCTCAAGCCAAATGACCGGCATCTTCATTCCAGAAGCAAGCGTGAGCCACCAAAAACCATAAACAAAACCAAAAGCTCCGTCCCACGGTGAACGGCCACCATGCCTCGAATCAAGCCACGGTTCGCGCAAAAGAGGGTGTATAAATGTCATCGTGCACTAGCTGAATAATCTTCGAGATGACATGATGCCATAAGCCTTCCTTAGGCAAGCGGGAAGCAAGGAAATCTGCCACACGGTTGCCTTCGCGATAAATATGGAATATGAGGATGTTGAGAGGGGAGGTGCGATCCAAGATTTTATTCCACTGACTCTTAAAGTGCCAAGGCACCGTAAAGGCCCGAGAGGACATGAGATTGACCGCGTACATGGAATCCGACTCGATCCAGATATTGTCCCAATTCAAGGCGACCGATCTCTCGAGGGCAATGATGAGGGCGTAAAGTTCCGCTTCAGAGTTTTAGATGCTAAATATTAAGAAATAGCAAAACTGGTTTTTTTTATTCAAAAAAAAAAATATACTGTCAAGACTTTAATTTTGTCCTAATCGGTTTTGATTTCTTAAACCAATCATCTATGTATATGATCTTTTCTATTTTTTCGATCTACGGTGACTTGAAACCCAACCTACTAATTTGAAGAAGGGTTAAGTATCAAATTCACCCCTAATATTGACACCTTTTTTTGGAATTTCAATCCAGCCCGAAACCCGTGGGCTGGCCCGATTAACCCGTCAATCCGAGAGGGTTAGGGTTAAAAATTTTCAACTCGATAAAAATTACAACCCGACAAGCTCGTAACCGAATAGCCCGACACCCGATAGGGTCGACCCGACTAACCCGACGGGCTAACCCGAAACCCCGAATACTTAACATAAAATATTTAGATATAAAAATTAAAAAATGATAAAATATTATAAAGTCTCATCATTTCACTTCTCTTTGTTTTTAATACAATACTTAGCATAAAATATTTAGATATAAAAATTAAAAAATGATACTTATTTAACATATATATATATATATATATATATATATATTTAAAAAAAACACGCAGAGTGAGAGGTTAGGTAGACCTCCAACCAGCAAATAAATCAAATCAACTAGTATCTCATACATGACGTTGTCCAAAATATTGCATCTTTATATCTTTATTATGTAAGTCGATGTTGAAATTTCACTTGCCCGAAACCCGAATATTTAGTATTTGGGTTGAAAGTTTCTAACTCGAATTTTTTTTTCAACCTGATTAACCCGCACCCAAATAACCCGTAACCCGATAGGGCTAGCCCGAAATCCGGTGGATTGGCCCGATTGACATCCATACCTTTTTCACATCTGGCTCCCTAAACTAGACTTTGATTCAACTAAACCCCTAAAATCTTAAATTTGGTTCAATTACACCCTTTACCCTAACGATTGTTTAACTCCGTTAAGTATTTAATTTTTTTTTTATTTTATTTATGGTGGGACTCATGCCTTTCTTCTTCGTCAAACTCGCTGGAAATGCTGGAAATCATAAGTCTAATTTAGGGAATCAAACGTGAAAATGGTGCCAATATTAGGAGTAAATTTGATACTTAACCCACTAATATTAGTGGTGGAAAAACGTACTATTAACTTAATATTACTTTTATCGTCTCGTTTTATGTATATCTTTGTTAATGCATTTGTTGATTTCTCGAGAAAAGAAATGTACCGCAAATATGAGCAATTTGGATAGATTTCATTTCGACACTTGTGCACTTATTTAAATTATGCACTTATTTAAATTAAATGATCGTCAATTATACAAGCCTTTATCTTTTTTCAGTTAGGAATCGGAATTCCAATTAATTACACTAGGGGTGAATTATACAAACCTTTATCTTTTTTAGTTAGAGATCTGCAGTGGCTTACTCGATGGGTCTTACTCGAGTAAGCCACCCATCGAATAAGCCATTGTGGGAGGGTGGTCACTCGAGTCTTACTCCTTTAAACGAGTAAGACCCATTCTCTCTTAAATCATGCGCGTGTATTACACACGCAATTTTTTTTTTAAGAAAATTCGGAAATTCAAATGATTCGACCGTTGCCTATTTTTTGCTTTTTTTTTCCTTTTCCTTATTTTTTTCCTTTTCCTTCTTTATTTTATTTTATTTTATTTTTAGTTTTCTTCTATAAATATGTACTTCCTCCACCATTTATTCACCCACACAATTATCTCCATCACCTCTCTCTCACCATCTCAATTTTCTCTTCATCCTCTCTCTCAAACCAGTCAAAAGATAGATCCAAACAATCTCAACTACTACGACTCAAATTGGGTCCCCGATCTCTCCGGTGACTACCATCCCGATTTATCAGAATTCAACTTGGGGAAGGAGACCCCACATGGCGAGGAGGAGGCGCCGGTGGCCCACAAAATGCATCGAAGTCGAAAAAAGGCGAGCGGCGGAAGGCGGTCGCCTACAAGGAGAAGGCGTCGACGCCGACTGTGGAGGAAGGGAGGATCCCTCGTCATACCTACACCCAAGAGGAGACGGATCTCATCGTCAGAATTTGGGCGGAGGAGACGAACGACGTCATCTGGGGTGTCGACCAAAAGAGGGAGTCCTATTGACAACGCGTCCTTGACCGGGTGAACCCTTTCATCGGCATCAACCTCGGCCACCGACAAATAAAATCTCACTGGGCCTGGGTGAGTTCAGTGGTGAAGTTGTGGAAGGCAATTTGGGTGGAGACGACCTCCAAGTGGCCTTTCAGCCATTCCGACGACATGCTTCGGGAGAAGGCCCAAATTCTCTACCACGCAAGGAGTAAAAGCGGCTCCTTCAAGATGTGGAACGGGTGAAAGCTCCTCCGAACCAACCGGAGGTTCAAATCTATGTACCTCGATGGAGACGTGCATTCTTCCAAGAGGACAAAGACTACTGAGACGGGCGACTTCACCACCACCTCGGCGTCAGGCAAGGAAATCACGTCTTCCCGGCCGAATGGAAACAAAGCGGCGAAGGCAGCGGCGAGGGTGGCTAAGGGAAAGGAAAGGCGGCGTCGCAAAGATCGAACACTACAAAAAAACGGTTTTTAGTGGCAACAATACGAATGACGATCATATTTCTGTCACTACAAATAGCTTTTCAGTGACAAAAAAAATCGTTGTCACAAAATAATGTATCAGTGACAAAAAAATTTATTGTCGATAATTTTTGTCACTATATATCAGTGACGAATTGAGTGTTGTAACTATAAATATGCATGTAGTGACTGTAACACCCGGGCTTTTGATGACGTGTTTAATTGCTTAAGTTTGAGTAATTAGGGTATAGATCCCTTGTTTGATTTACTTTGTAAAGAGATGAAGAGTTATATGAAGTTTTGTTGTTATATTTTTAAGATGTTGAGATGTTCTTTTGATGATGTGAGGATGATGTGGGATTTTATATCCGTATTTGAGTTTGAGTATTTGAATAATTCTAGATAATTATTTGAATGAGAACGGTGAACTCGGAAGTGAAATCTGAGTCCGTTAAGACGTTTTTGAAATTTTTGACTTTTTGACGATGAATAGTAAAGTACGGCTATTTCGTCTTTTTGTCGACTTTCAGAATCTTACGTGCACGTCGTCGAGAAATATTCTTAGTTTTTCGATACGAGTCCAATAATGAAAGTTTTTATTTTTGGACGACGAGTGAATAGTAAACCGGGATTTCTCGATAAACGAACCGAGCTCGTTTATCAGAATTTCGAGAACGAGCTTGTATTTTCTATATTTATATAGAATTACGAGTGTAATGAAAGTGAGTAGAGGTTGAGAGGGCGAGTAACGAATAATATGGGTAGTTAGTCGTTAAAACGAGATGAAACGAGATATTTAACGACTAAGTGGGATAATATACTATCTAACCTACCCTACCCTAACCACTCCACCAACCACCCAAACTCACTCACTCACACATATTACACGTTTGTTTCAGCCAAACACTTTTAACACACACAACACCTAAAACACACACTAAACTCACGCATAACACCATTGTTGAGGAGTTGGAGCTTTTGACCTCCGATTTGAGCACCGAGACGAGCGTCGATCATCTTTTCGATCACGTATCTAAGTAGGTAAGATCTCTACCTACGTTTTGATGGTTTTCTTTTCGATTTTCGTCGACGTCGAAAAACGTCGATTCTCGACTTTATTTTGAAACGACGTTGGATCGTCGTGAAATTTCAGTATGTTGTTCTTGGGTAGATGTTGAGCATGTTTAATGAAGGGAGTAAGAACGGAACGAACCGTAGCTATGAAACCCATGAGGGCAGCCCCGTTTTTCACATATTAGCTTGTCTTTCGATTTTTGTTTGATCGTTTTGACTTGATATTTGTGCTTAGGGGTATGCTAGAATCGATATATATTAAATTCGTATTTTTCCAAGCACGAAAATTGTATAAATTTTTAGAGTATGATTATTTAAATTCGTGAAGTTTGAGACGTTGCATAATGAATATTATTGCGTATATGTGTTCTACGATATCACATGAGCATGCTAATTGATTTACAATTTATGGATGATAATTGTTGAACGAAATTAAAACTGGAATTCTGTCAAAATTTTACAGCAGTTTCAAGCTTATGTTTCGATGAGTTTTCATTGCTTGATGGCTCTGAAATTTTAGTATGTTTATCTATGATATGTGTATTTCGTTGCTGCAAAATTTCATGTCTTTTGGATGATGTTTGCTATTTTAAAGATATTTTGAAAAATCCTTGACAGAATCTGTCAACTATTGGTAGACTTCACAAAAACGTTTATATCTATTAATCCGTGAAGGATTTTGCATCACCGTTTTTTTTCAAACGAAACTAGACTTCAATACTTTTCTAAAAACATAAGATTTCGATTTTTATGACCTCTGAAACAGAGCAGTTTATTATTTCAAAAATGCCCTGTTCTGCTGTCATATTTGTCCAACAGTAAAAGTGTATGAGTTTCATTGTTTATTTGGCAGATCATATGAACGTTTTCTCTTGTGAAATTTTAACCAAATCTTCAAGGATACCTTTAGTTTTGGATGATTAAATTTGATGGAATTTTATTAAGGTTTGCCTTGGTTTCTAATGGCCTAAACAAAATTGGCAGAAACTGTCAATCTTTGACAGCCTGCACTAAAAGAGCAATATCTCCAAAAACCTTTAACCTTTTTGGTTAACTACCATTTTTAGAGTGAACTACACTTCATGAAGGTTTTGAGATCAATTGGTATGAGAGTTTATGATGATTGAGTTGGTTGTTATGAATTTTTAAAGATGACACAAAAACAGCAAAACTTTCTAGAAAACAACTTGATTATATTTGTTTTGATGGATGATACGATATGACTAAATGGTGTGAGTTGTGAGAGTTATGATTAACGCACATAAATGTTGGTATCTGACACTCGAACAATTGGTGTCGAGTATAAATGATAGTTTACTGATAAAGAGTTTTGATGATTTTGAATTGTTTGGTTTGCGTTGAAAAGATGTCAAGATGTTAAGTTTTGAGTCGAGAGACGAGTTCACGTAGTGAGATTCACGCGATTGAAATCTCGTGGCTGACATTATATATGAATAGGGTCATGCCGAAATTTTTAGTGAAATTAGATTTGAGCATAGTCAATTCTTGTTGACCCGTGACTCAAATACATGCCTAATGGAAAGTTTAACTTTCTAATTGGTTAATTAGACGAGATGAGAGCGAATAGATCTGCTAAGAAAGTGGACTTTTCGATGTGTTAAATATTTCTTTTAATTGAAGTGCTGCTTAATTATAACATAAGGATGTTATAATTAATGAGTAATGACGAGAGATAATAATTGTTATATTGATTAACAATCAAGAGAGATGAACATTAGAGATACTAATGTTTCATAAAAGAGATTAGATTATTAATCGAGGTTTCTTTTATAACTTCTCACCAATTCTTCATAACGATGAAGGTCCTTTTGGGAAGTAACGACTTGAGGGAGAGAGTGACGTTACTCATTGATACAGAGACACAACGAGGTGGGCATTACTTTTACTATACGTATATAGAGATCCCCTACGTATCGTAGGCCTCTTATACGAATGAATGCATGAGATGATCTAACTGTTAATTTCAGTTTCATATATATCAAATGAGTTTAAATGTTACATTCAAGCAAGTTATTTCGTTACAAAATATTTGAGTTAAAGTTATTTCAAGTATTGTCTTGCCATAAAATGTTTAAATTTTAGTATGATATCTATCTGCTTTGGCTTTGCCAATGATGCAATCGAATTCGGGTCCTGAGCAGTTGATAGCTATCCTGCCAGGGCTAGTGTACACCAGTGACCGTGAGTCATCTAGCGGGTTGGCCGGTCAAGTGACCGTGAGAGGTGGCCACCTCTCCGGCACACAGTTCCAGATATGATAGATTACAAAAGAACTTAGTCTGATCAGACGAACTTTAAGAATCACAAATGAACTTAGTAAGCTTGGGCCTTTTTAGCGAAAAACTCCCTTGCTGTACTGATTATGATGGCATGACAATTTACAGTTTTGAAGCATGTATTTTTATACCTAGGCATACGTGCCCACTGAGTGCTTTTGTACTCAGCCCTGCATATGTTTTCTAAATGTGCAGGTTGAGCTGATGTGATGATGGTGCTGCAATGAGCGGAGTCTCCAGGGTTGTTAATAAATAGTTAACCTGTCTAGAATATGTCTTCATACATATGTCTAGCTACTTTCCGCTGCAAGATGTTGTTGATGTTATAGTATGTTATGTCATACTTTGAGTCTTAAGAGAATGGTTTCATACGATGTATAACTTGATTAATGATATTAATTAAGTTTTATGCTGTCTTTCATAGACTGTTTTCAATTGAGTATTAATGAATAAAAATGACGAGTTTTATTAAGATGAGTAAGTTTTACGGCTATAAATGACGCCCCTTTTCTTCCCCTTCTTCTTTAACCCCATCCCTAGTCGTGGATCACTCGGCCTAACTATCCATAGTTAGGGCGGGCTGTGACAGAGTGGTATCAGAGCGAAGGTTAAGCTCTGAATTAGAAGTCTTGAGTTTAGTCTAGAATGAGTCACTAGACTAATAGTTATTAACAACCGTGAGCTCAGCGCACCATCACACCAGGCTCAACGAGGTATGTAAAATTTCAAAGTTTATTTGACGTTAAATTTTGAAGAGCATGATGTTGAGGTTATATGATGAGTTATGATGTTACACTTTAAAGGTGCATAGTTTGAGTTTGAGGATGACAACATGATTAATAATGAGTTATTATGTTGTAAGAGCATATGTTGATGTTACATGATGAATCATGAGAGCGTTTATATCATATGATGTTATATGATTGAGGATGCATAATTATGAGTTATGATGTGATGTATTTGAGATGTTTTGTGATGAGAATTGTTTGAGCAGTTGTGATAAGTCACGATGATTTAGATGAAGGAATCTAATGTCATTGTTAAGAGAGATTTTTTTTACTAAGTAGAAGGATGAAATGAGAACTTAGAGCTAAAGCTTGAGAGAATTAGCAATTGCTTTAAGTACTTGTTGGTTTGAGTTATGAGTTTGAGTTATGAGCTTGAGTATAATAGCATGATTAATGATGAGTTATTAGCATGCTGCAATGAGATATTGTACGATATGTTGAGATTGTTTTGTGACGCGAGTTTTGCTCACGCAACCTTAATGGTACTTGAGAGGTATCATGAGCCATAGTCTTTGGAGATGGCTTTGAGAGAGAATTGTTGAGTTGTCTTACTGAGTCACGATGATTTAGATTAAGGGATCTAATATCATTGTTTAGAGAGGATTACCTACTATGTAAAGATGGGACGAGATGAGAATTTAGATGTTTTGAGCTTGAGTTTTAAGATAACAGTACTACTTAGTAGGAGTTTTGCTAAGTTATGTTTTGTTTATTTCTGTTGCTGGAGCCAAGTAGAGTTAGTTCCTAGAGTCACCTTTAAGTTCTCCTTATAGGTTGGCCAGGACTGTTGGCACTGCACGAAAGTGGACTGTTGTGAGATCGAACTCAGGGAAAGATCGGATACGAGGACGAGGCGTACAGTATGTGGTACAGAGATACCCTAGCAGATTTTCAAACACATGTTCATAGACTATGAAAGGATGAAAGCCTTATGGTTGTTACTAGACTGGATGGCATCGTGCACCTAGTCCCCGTGCTACCAATCGAGTGGTAGGATTGAGCAAGGAAGAAAGCCACTCAATATGATGGGACATGTCGTCTTGAGCATTGGACCCACAGGAGATGGGATTTGTTACAGATACCCAGATTTTCTATGCGGATCTACTGACCGGATGCTTGTTTTCTATCCAGGGACTCTAGAAGAGTGTAGTAGATATCGAGTCGATCCTTGAGTATCAGTTACCAAAGATGATAAAATGATAAACGATAATGAGGAATGAGAAGTAGCCGAGGAGGGCTAGAGTTGATGAGGATGAGAAGAGAAGTCGATGTAGGCTAGAGCTAAGGATGATCTTGAGAGTATGCGCGGTACACCCTCGTTTTTGATTAGTTGCAATTACATTGCGATGTATATAACTTACTTAGGAGATACTGGTACTTGAGATTTTGACATGATGATAGATAAGCATGCGAATTTAGTACCCTACTGATGTTAAATAGATGGATGTTCCTAGTGTGCTAAAGTAGCAACTAGATGAGTTAACTGGTAGCAATTACCGTAGGAGGTCCAGACCGAGACATAGTACTATTAATGGTGTCGGATTTAGAAGGGACATTACGATAGATACTATGGTTTTTGTAGGGTTTAAATAACCCCTTTATGTAAGCCCTCTAAAAAGAGGCATTCTACTGATGGATATATTAGGTTGACTCAGAGTGGTCTTTTTGTTAGCATTTCGTGAGTGCTTATTGCCTTACAGATGAATGTTAAGGTGACCGTGAGGGTTTCCTTAAAGTTGAGTTAGTAAATTGAACTTGAGTTTTGAGGATGCTTAGAGCGTTGGTCGAGTTGAGTTTTCCTTTTGTGATTTCAAAAATGCCTCAAAGATGTCATCAAGAGTGTGATGTGAAGGATAGGCGGGATAATACTCCGCCACCACCACCGCAACATGAGAGGAGAGTAAAAAAATATTGAACTTTCGAAACAAGAGTCTAGAACATAGGACCCTGAGTTTAAGCTTTTAGCTTGCTGGTGTGAACTTAAGTTTTGTTATGTATAGTATGTTGAGGGTTTAGAAGACACAGAATTTCCAAGTTCGGGATAGTATATCCCGTGTGACTGGGGAGTGATTATGTTGGACCTGGCCAGTCCGCATGATCCAAATCTCAGTAGACGTGTTTTGGGTTTATAAACCCACGTGTTTCAACTTTCGGTTGAAAAGCCAGATGGGTTCTTACTCTAGGTCATTTTTGTTCGACCTGGTAGTTACTTCATTCTACCCTCTGGTCATTCATTTGAGTCTCTTGAACAAATTGTTTTGATGTCGTTCTATGGTTGAACCCTTACAACTTTTGAGTTATCCTAGTAGATTTTTTTTTTTTTGTATAAGACTAGTGAGAGGCACGTCAGAGGACTTTAACACCTGAGCAACTGGCAAACTACACTTGAGAACAATTGAAGACTACTCTTGAGAAGTATGTACCGAGGAGTACAGTAAGCAGCGAGAGGTTGATTATCGGAGTTTGATGCAAGGAAAGAAATCGATTGTAGAGTATAACTGAGAATTCTGTGAGCTATCATGATTTGCTCATCAGAAGATGGATACTGATGAAGAGATGTCTGAGTTTTATGTGCCGGTTTAAGGCAGGACTTTAAGGTAGTATGGGCAAGTTATTGGATGCACCAGTTAGAATCTTGTTTAATACAGGAGCCTCGCATTCTTTAATTGTTTGAAGCATGTTACCTTCAAACTCGAACCAAAACGAGCTAGTCTCGAGTTGAGAGTAATCACTCCTGTAGGAAGAGCTACTACAGTTTCTCACATGATTTCTAACTTAGAGCTTGAGTTAGGATCACTAAAGATGAAAGCAAGAACCTTGCACTTAATGCCTATGTGGAACGTAGACATTATTCTAAGGATGGACTAGTTAGCAGAGAACTTTGCCCCGATTGATTGTAAGAAGAGACAGATAACTTTCCAACCACCTGGGAAGGAACAGGCATGTTTTCACGGCATTGATAGAAAGAAGAGAGTTCCAATCGTTTCGGCACTTCAGGCGTCGAAATTGGTAAAGAAGAAAGGAGCACAAGCTTACCTAGTTTACTTGAATGATGAAGGAGAATAAAAAAAAAAAAAAAACTTTGAGGATGTAGCAGTGGTAAGGGAACATAGAGATGTATTTCCCGAGGTCTTACCAGGATTGCCACCAACAAGATAGTTGGAGTTCACTATCGACATAGAACCTGGATCAGCACCAGTGTCGAAGGCACCCTATAGAATGGCGCCTAAGGAGCTACAAGAGCTGAAGATTCAGCTACAAGAATTGCTCGAGTTAGGTTTTATTAGACGTAGTGTATCCCCGTGGGGAGCACCAGTCTTTTTGTCAAAAAGAAGGATGACACGTTGAGAATGTGCATAGATTATCGAGAGCTGAATAAATTGACACTCAAGAACAAATATCCTTTGCCGAGGATAGATGACTTGTTTGATCAATTACGAGGAGCGAGTTTTTCTTGAAAGTTGACTTGAGATCATAATACCACTAG